>NW_027113042.1:0-3000 GCF_000696795.3 Halyomorpha halys | reverse complement strand
AATAAAAAAAAAAAAAAAAAACTCTTAACAAACGAAAGAATAAACTGAACATACTCAAACTATCTGTATGAAAAAAAAAAATAACATAATGATAAAATAATATAGTCTCTAGTTACATTTACACTCTAATATACAATATTTAAACAATCGACCTGAGGATCCCTGAGCCCACTCTATCCCCACGTGTGAGGGGTAGAGCAGAGCTCAAAAGAGTTTTCATATCTAACCAATAAGTTTAAATTCAGAGACAAGTATTTTTAATGGTATAAAGTTTGATAGTTATAATTGTTTATTCTTTGTCAATTCGGTATTTGTAAATTTAAAATAAAAAATTAAATCTGTACCGCTATAGTCAGTGAAGGTGCAGTACTACGTAGGAAAGTACTGTTACTAGCCCAACGGTTGGGTCTGGATCATACTCGACCGCCAAATGTTTACCCAATTAAGGGTACCCACTTTATGAACCTGAGTAGACCCCAGAGGAAATCCGAACAGGACACATTGTTACAGTGAAACAAAAAAAATTATATATATATATATATATATATAGGGGTAAGAAGATACAGCGATACGAGAATCATTCAGGGTGATAATAATAAGGGAACATAATGTTGTAACTATTGAGAGCATTATAGAACCCAAAAAGCGCAGGACCGTTCATATTTAACAACTTGAAGTCCCACTAACCGGAACACCTGCGCAAGAGTAATCCGGAGTGTCCTCATCTCAACTTATCTGTTGTGTTATCTTTTCTTAATTTATCTTTGATTATGGTGATGTACTGAATAAATTACATTTCATTTTTTTTAATTGTATAAATTCATGAATTTATTTTTGTTTTGCTTTACTTTTAGTTTGTAATAAGCGATTATGAGGAGTGTCTATCTTTTGCTTTCCTTATTGTAAATAGTTATTTTATATGTTATTGTAAATAGTTATTTTTGTTGTATTTTATATTAATTTATTGTACAGTTGAAGTTTACGAGGACTGTTCGTAAACTGGTGGGAGGGAGTTACAGCCTCAGTCAGCTGACAGCGAATAAACAGCTGACTGAGGAGATCAGCTGATCGCATGTTTATAAAGAGATGTACCGAACCCAATAAATATAGTATGTTACAGCAGTTCACACGTGTTACATCTTATTCCTTCTTCTCTTATATGTATATATATAAGTTACGATGGGTCCAGCGAAAACAGCAAAAAAAAAAAAAAAAAGGAAAACTGGAAGAGAAATAAGACACTCTAAGTCTCAGTATATACTGCTTTATTCCCAGTATTAATCCTACATTTATAGTTTCAGACCATGTTTACTTATGGGGATAGTAATTAAGTACATTATCAGGTGTCATTCTACCTTAACGTTATATATCTGTAATATTAAAATCTATATGTATATATAAACCGAAAGATAAATAAAATTACCTTAGTCAAACTATGTACAAGAAGTAGTAAGGAAAAAGTAGAATAAGTAAAATTTTGACCTAATACAACAATAAAATAATAGTAATAATCAAATTTACACTGTGATATGTAATTATTAGAAATAACATATAAATGACACTATTATATGACACAAGCTTATTAAAAAGAACATTTATAACAAGCGTACTAAATATACTCTTTCGTTATAATCTATTACTGAGTATTTAGTTGATGAGTTCCCTGACTTTGTAATTATTTTAGTATATTTTTGATCCAATATGGCAATAGACGAACCCTTCATACTGTGTAGTGCAGAAGTGGAATACAGTATTTAATAACGAATGGAAGTTTTAATTCAGAAAAAAAGAAATTTTTGCATGAATAATATAATGCAGGATTTTTCTGGAATTGCATATATAATTTGCAATTTTTTTTAATATATGAAAAGAAATCCAATAACAATAAAATTAATTTATTTCTAATCTTAACCTTCTTCACAGACTGGTTAATTATGTATAAATAAATAAAGTTTTATCCATTTTAGTCTCAAAACATTTCTATTCAATTTGTAAGTCCGACGTTTCGGCCAGTTCAGCCAATCTCAGAGACAATCTTAATACAATTTTAGAACTAAGGCTATTCTTCCCTGGTTAATCCAACAAATTACCCTAATTAGTCAATTTTCACATTAAATTAAAAAATAAAATTATTTATTATACAGTCACCTTCTTTGTTAAAAATTTATCACGACAATATTTCATGTGTTTAATGTGATAATTGATTAACTAATGATTTTTTGGAATGATATAAATAACCTGGGCCATACGAACCACCTCCAAGGCTGCAACGCCTTGTAGATGGTTTGTAGGAATGGGTGGAACTGGATAAGGATAGAACCAAAGAATGATAGGGAAGATTTATAAGGAATTATGAGAATTTAGTTGGTATGATATCAAGGGAAAAAGGGATATGAAGGTCAAGGTGTAGTATTTTGGATGGAGAGGATTGGCTACGTTTGATGTTCGATGGTTTAGCTGTTTCCCAAAGTTCAAGTCTGTAGGTTTAGATAGGTCTGAATATAGTCACTTTGTATTATAATAATTATATAATAAATTATAATATTTTATACATTTATCTTATCATTTCATGAATAACTACACTAACTGTAAAATTTGTTGTTCACTTGACATTTAATCCTCAATTTGTGTAATAATTATTTTCAAATAACATAAAGTAACTTCATTGAAATATTAAGCAAACATCACGCAAATGGAAAGAAAACAAAAATACGACCCTAATTGTTTCTCGATAGAAAAACAAATCATCGCATATAAATTACGAATTGGAAAACAGGCAAACAATAAGAGAGACAAAAAATACTAATCGGTCTTTAAATGAAAACGTTGTACATATTTATTTAGCAGTGTAGGAAACAGAGAGAGGGGGCAGGCTGAACCTTCCCAATATATTTTTAATTTGTCAATTTTGTCATTTTTTTTTTAATACTTTTTATTTATTGATAGATATTACAATCTGCCACACAGTTGTGGGCAATAGGTAATAGTGATGAATGATCT
>NW_027113041.1:62431-68167 GCF_000696795.3 Halyomorpha halys | reverse complement strand
CTTACGAGGATTACCTACTTCAATTCTTCAGATCTTGAACGAGACGAACGACCTTGGCAGGACTCACTGACCTCAGGTATCCAGCTCATGGACAGGATCTACCACCCCGGAGATCTACTAACAGCGTTCTCAATAATTGTAAGTTTAATTAAGTTAAATATTTTCTTTGTGAATTTTTATGTCTGATCTATTAAAAGAAGTAACAGAAAAAATAAATAATTTAAAAATAATAGACGAAATGGCAAGCTTTCAAATCAAATCTGCTGATTATGATCATATCCCAAATTTTAACGGTAATCCATATAACTTACTTAAATTTGTAACTGTATGCAGACAAGTATAGTATGTAAAGTTGATAATTCATTTAGAATATTAAACGAACAAAGATTATTAAGTAAAATACTCGCGAAGCTGACAGACGAAGCCGATTACATTAATACCACATGCGAATTTAATAAAGTTGAAGACCTTTTAAACTACTTGGAAAGAACATTCAAAGACAGTAGATCGATTGAACAACTTACTTTTGAACTCTTTAACAGTAAAATTTATAATAAAGAACACCCACTAGATTTCCTCCACAGAATTGACAAAATACGAACATTAATAATTTCAAGGCACAGAATAGAAAACACATGCGATAGAGAAACCATAGTTAACGCATTAGAGAAAAACATTTTATACTACTTTTTCACGAACATGCCACTACACATTCGAACTTACCTAATGACAAAGACCGACAAACTCAAAACGGTCGATGCAATTTAATCCAAAACGAAAACCATCTCTTATTCGACGATTTAATAAACAACGGCAGTATGCGACGCCCGGGAGAACATGACTATAGAAGACATAATGATTACAAAAAGAAGCACAAACACCACAAACGATTCAATAATTGGCAACATCAAGACAATCCAAATAATTATCAACAACAACAATATCTTCCTCAACAAAACTATCAACAGATACAATATCCGCAAAATCAACAGCAAAATTATAATCAACAACAAAATTATAACGGTAATAATCACAACCAAAATCAATCATATAATAGAGAATTGCCAAGAAAAGACCAACAGAGATACTTCAACGTTTCCGGCCAACATAGAAACAATCATTATCAAAATAGAAATTGTTATCATAATAATAATAATAACAAAGAAGATAACAACACAGTTTCGATGAGAACAGTTAGCGCATTCGGTGACCAACCAAAACAACCCATGTTACAAATCGAACATGAAGACCCTAGAGACAAAGAAATTCAAGAATTAAGGGAACAACTTGAGAAATTAAATCCGAATAATTCTTTTTTAGAACCAAACCCGCCGAACAACCCGAAAACTTAAAATCCGAAAACTCCAACCCATTACCTTATGTAATTGACCACGCGAAAAGAAAATGGCTAATAGATACTGGATCGTGGAAAAATTATATTAGACCTGACATTGTACCACCAAACTATGAAAGACAAAAAGAAAACTTTATTGTAAAGACAGCTTCAGGAGAAGAAGTAGGAACAGAAACCATTTTAGTATCTTGTAAAGAAAATTTTCTCAAAAATCCAGAAAAAATTAAATTCTATCTTTTTAACTTTAGCCCCGACTATGAAATACTATTAGGCAACCAGACTATGAAAGAAATGAAATTTAAAATCAATTTTGAGAACAATACGATAAAAAGCAAATACAATGAATTCCCCTTTATTATGGAAGAGGAGATAGTAAAGTTAGATTTAAAAAAGGGTACGAATGAAATAGAAATAAAACAAAATTGTGGACTATATTTTATCAATTACAAAGATGACAAAATTAACATAAAACCAGGAATCTACGGAAAGAACATAACAATTGATAGCAAGGTCAACGAAACAATTTATCTACCACTATATTACCTACAAAAGGAAGAAATAGAAATTATAAATCCGCAATCGCAAAAACATGATTTAATCAAACAAATTCCAAACCTAATTCGGTCTGATCACATACCACATCAGGAAAAAGAAAAATTAATTAATTTATTGCAAAAGTATCCAAAGGTATTTAAAAGAGACAATGATCCCCTCTCAGCTACCGACTTACTCGAACACAAGATCAAAACTAAAACAGATGACCCCATATATTCGAAAAATTATAGGTACCCTCATCAATTTAAAGAAAACATCAAAGAAGAGGTACGGAAAATGTTTGAAACAAAAATCATTAGACCTAGTAATTCCCCATACAACTCGCCTGTATGGATAGTACCGAAGAAAGCAGACGCTTCGGGAAAGAAAAAAATACGACTTGTAATAGATTACAGGAAAATTAACAGAGAAACAATTCCAGACAAATATCCACTGCCAAACATCGAAGATCTTTTAGGAAAATTAGGAAAGGCTACCATATTCACAGCAATGGACCTTTGCTCAGGATTCCACCAAATAAAAATGGACGCAGAATCAATTCAAAAGACAGCGTTCTCGACAGATCAAGGACACTATGAATTTCTACGAATGCCATTTGGACTATCAAACGCACCTGCAACTTTTCAAAGAGCAATGAACACAATATTTTCGGAAACACTTAACGTACTAGTATACATGGACGATATAATCGTATTTTCAGAAAACTACGACGAGCATTGGAAACACCTAGAGATCGTACTAAAGAAATTAGAAAAGCACAATCTAAAAATACAAATTGACAAAACGGAATTTTGCAAAAAGGAACTGCTCTTTTTGGGACACATTATTAGTGAAAGAGGAATCGAACCTAACCCGGAAAAAATATTAGCAGTCAAAGAATTCAAATTCCCAAAAACGGAAAAGGAAATTAAAAGCTTCCTAGGACTCACAGGGTTCTATAGGAAAATGATCCCAAATTACGCGAAAATTGCATCTCCCATGACTAAATGCCTTAGAAAAGAACAAAATGACATCAACCCCGACTCATATAAAGAAGCCTTTGAAAAATTAAAATTATTAGTATGTAACAGCCCTATCCTACAAATACCAGACTTTAATGAAGATTTCTATTTGACAACTGACGCAAGCAATTATGCTATTGGCGCGGTGTTAGCACAAAGAAAAAACAACAAGGAATTACCAGTATGCTTTGCTTCAAGGACACTAAACAAAGCAGAACAAAATTATTCCACAACCGAAAAAGAATGCCTAGCCATTATATGGGCATGCAATCATTTTAGACCATACCTATATGGAAGGAAATTCATCATTTATTCAGACCACAAACCTCTAGAATATCTAAAGACGTGTAAAACCCAAAATGCACGGTTAATCAGGTGGAAGACTTTGAATACGACGTCCGACCATTTATCTAGATATCCAATAAGAGAAAGAAAAATAGAAGAACCAGAATTTGACATTTTCCTTACGGAAACTAGACCATTGAACTATTCTCAGGAAATCGCGGATCTAATGAGATAAATGAATATTGAAGAACACAATGAAAACATTGAAGAACAAAATGAAAGTACGGACGAACAAAGTGAAGAAAATAATGAGAATTATGATAACATATCCTTAGCCACACAACACTCGCAAGACTCTTCAGATAACAGAATACTAATTGTCGACGACAACACTAAACCAATTAACATAGAGAAATACCAAATAATAATAAAGAAAGGACACTCCGACATTAAGACAGAAAAACTATTTACTAATAAGATACGAACTACAATCGAGTTTACATGGCCTTACCATGAAAAAGACACAGACATAGAAACAAAATTTATGGAAATCCTTAGACCTAATTTAACATACGGAATATACTGTTCATCCACATCAAACTCTATTGAAAGCGAAAATAATTGGTACGACGGACTATTTAACAATATCGCAACTTTAATTAGGAAAACATTTCCGACAAACAGAATCAAACGATACCTCAAACTCTTACCAGACGTAAAGGATACTAACCATCAGAAATCACTCATTTTGGACTACCACATAGCAAAGACATATCATAGAGGAATAAATGAGACTTACTCAGTTTTGAGAACTAGATTTTACTGGCCTAACATGAGAGACCGCATAACGGACATAATAAATAACTGCGACATATGTAATAAAGGAAAATATGACAGAAGACCAATTAGACAAAAATTTCTAGTAACACCAACACCAGAAAAACCTTTTACAGATTTAATGATTGACACCATACACATGTCTACATACTACATTTATTTAATCATAGATGTATTCTCAAAAAGAATCTTTGCACGTTATACAACTAATTACAACGCAATAGAAACAATAAACACCTTGAAAAAATATTTAGTTTACTTTCCGAAACCAAAAACAATTTCGTGTGACAACGGACGTGAATTCGACAACAATCTCTTTAAAGACTTCGCCAAATACCACAACATCAATTTACACTATACAACACCTAACCACCCGAATTCGTTAGGACTATTGAATCGTGCAAGCTCATCACTTTTAGAAACCCTTCGACTCATAAACATAGACAACACAACTGACGGAGAAGAAACAAAACTTTAACAAGCAATAATCCCACATAATAACTCATTAAATCAAGCTCTAAAAATGACACCCAACGAAATCACTTTTGGCATTACTAACGAAATATTTAACTAAACACCGGAGATCCAAGAATACTTGATTCAAGACTATCATGAAAAGATGAAAAAACTCCACGGAACAATTAAGGCAAACATCGAGCAGAACAAAGAAAAATATATAGAAAAAGCAAACAGAACCAGAGAAAATGCAAACATCCCAGAAGACGTTTACACTAAACAACAGAGGAAAAAGAAAACGGACCAGGAGCATCGATCATCCAAATAAACCCATATTACGTACTCGAAGACTGGTACACCTTCTTACATTATAAAAATCTAACAAACTTAACAGAAGAAATTAAAAGTTTAGGAACCAATATAAAACTCATGACAGTTAATAAAGAATACAGTACACTGCACAATATAGTAGAACATAAATACAACAAAGTCCTAGAACAACTCAATCACATAATCAATACACGAAACACTCATAGAACAAAACGAGGATTAATAAACGGACTAGGTACAGCAATAAGTTGGATAACAGAAAACATGGACGCTAATGATAAAGAAAAATACGATAACATTCTAACAAAAATCGAACGCAACATGTACCATATTGAATATAATAACACTAAACAAACAACTAACAACTAAACTTAACAAAGAAATAATTATTTTAAACAGATATAAAAATAACATGGAAAAGATAAACAATTTTGCTGACACAACCCTTATTAAGCTAATGTATCATGACTTACTCGCTATTTTGAATCTAATCGAAACACAAATAAATGACATTGAACTATCACTAGAACAATGCAAACTAGGAAATACACATCCGAGTATACTAACAACACAAGAATTAAAACACCTCAAAATACCTTACAATGAACCACTATCACATGACATAGAATTAAATTGGATACTCAGCAACACCTTTTGTTCATTATCGAAAAATGGACTTATCTATTACTTTATAAACATTCCATTGAAGACTTTAACCAAAACCACATACTATGTATTATCATACTCAGCAAAAAGAGATAACAAAGCCATTACTTTCAAGTTAAAAGAACAATTAGTAATCAGATACAAAAATGGTTTTTATAATGGAAAATGTATAAAATATAACTCGAACCACTATTGTAAAGATGTTTTAGAAATAAAAGACAAATGTATATTATCATTATGTAAAAATGTAGA
>NW_027113041.1:53647-61936 GCF_000696795.3 Halyomorpha halys | reverse complement strand
CGAACTCATAGTAATTCACAAGCCTGGTAAGAACGCTAAACAAATCAGCAGTTATAGACCTATCAGTTTATTACCCATTTTTGAAAAATTACTGGAATCAGTTATAAAAAAACATCTTAATTCTTTTTTCCAGAGCATCGAAATTATTCCTGGTTTATATATATATATATATAGTGGTAATTTTTTAGAAGCTAAATTCAAAATTTTACTACATTTGGTCATCCTAAACCCTTGGACCATTTTCACACCGATGGACAGAAATTGAAGACGTGTCAGTAGAAAATGTTAGCACGTGATTTTAATTTAAGGTTGTAATGTAAGTAATCCTCTTTACTTGTTTGTCTGTCCCATTTAGACAGATGGGAGATTGTATTCTTCTAAGGACTTTTTATTATAATATAATCTCGAAATCTTTACCAAGAACAAAACTCCTCTGGTCAGATACCGGATCTTATTGTTCTTTGGATACGATTTTATTGTAATCCCCTGAAAATTTCATTGGAAAATGAAATTACTGCTAGAAAAAGGGAATAAAGATAGGCATACTGTCTATTAGTTACAGATAAGGAAGTAGTGATATATCGGTTGAGAGGGTAATTATAAGTCTCCAAATTTCCATCAAAGGTCTCTTGACGCGGTAGTCATTTAATGTTTGAGTAAAAACCTACTCCACTAAGTAGTCCTAGGGTTAATAAGATCAATTTTTATTCACTGATCTTAAAGTCTTTTATCCGGAATAGTTCTGGATATATTATTCCAAATAATATAATACTGTGTCTACGGAATAAATCATTCTGGGACAGTTATAATCTCTGCAGAAGGGCGCAGAATGTTTTCATTTGTATAGCTGTTTAAATCGGAGCTGGAGAGTATTAGACTAAATGATGTATTAAATAAGGAGGGAGGTATGCATTAGGTGGAAGTAGTGCGTGTTATCTCCTCCCTCACCATCACCTCTCTTCCACTCCACCACTCTGTCTACCCAGCCTTAATTGGATGAGATATTCCCCTAACCATTATTCGCTCAACCTATAACCATTTAATTATCATTAAACATACCATTCTTGACCAAGCATCATTAATTTGTTATTCATTCAGTTTGGCCTCAACAAGATTAAAGTAACGTGATAGCGGGTTAAAGAAAAAAAAAAAAAAAAAAAGGCCAAGAAATCACTCTCACGGTTGCAACTAACCACTACTTTATTCTATCACTTAATCCTGTATATATACATTTTCGTGTTGTTGACAGAGGGAGTTAGGGATTAATATTCATAATACACATACTGTTAATATAATTTTCCTCTGTTAGTTTACGAACAATTCCTCGTAAACTCAAAAATAAATGAACAACTGTATAAACAACAAACAATATAAATTAAAAATTTTGAACCAAAACTATCTTAATATATGCATCGGTATCATTGATAAGCTAACCAATGGATAGCGCTAAAAAAGCAGTAGCTGTGGTCACAACAGCTCATAGATATGATAACGGCGATAGCTAACCGTAATGCAATCCTAAAGGCCATCACAACCGCAACCTCAAAATTATTTTTTGGATTCCTGGACCTCTAACTCATGAAAAACTTACAGAACTGAACTTTATTACTCCTTTAAAAGCGAAAGTGGGCGGCTCATTTAACATGTTATCAGAAATGGACCTTACTAGAGCAACACCAAGTACCAGCAATAACAACACTAACCTCAATGCTCAGCCCAATACAATAAAAATACCTCCGATATTTTTACATAGTGCTAATAATTACAGGCTAGTTTTAAACGACTTTAATGCATTGTGCATCTAGCAATTTACTGCCCAACTAATTGGAAACAATACGAAAATTATGTTAACGAATATCGAAGATTACAGGACTTTAACTAAGTATTATGATGAATAAAAAATATAATACCACACATTCTCAATAGATAAAAATAAATATGTGGACGTAGTGATTAGGAAGGTTCCCCTATAGTATAACCGAAGACGAATTAAGGGTTGAGTTAGAATCAAAACAGTTCGAAGTTGCCTATGTATCCAGAATATTAAATAAAGATAAAAAACCAACTCCACTCTGTTCAATATCTCTTTAAAAAACAATGAAAAGGGATGCGGCTAATTACAAGGGATGTAAATATTATCAAATCCTTAAAAATAAAATAAGCTCACCTTCAGAACCAAATATTCGTAAAGCTGAGACTAATTCAAGTAGGCCAGCCACGAAAATTACTTCATAAAACTCATATGCTCATGTTATTAGATCAATATCAAAACCACCGGAACCAAAAACTCAGTCCACAGTTAATCAAGACAACGAAATAAATGGTGAAAATTTATTGTCTTTAATAGCTAAAATTATAATGGAAGCTATGAAGCCGTATTTACCACAAATTATGACTCATCTATCCACATTAGTAGCATGTTTCTTTACAAATGGACCATAATACAAATAACAGCTTATCTACAGTTACTAATTCTCTCCTCACTAACTGCGCTTTAATATAAATCATATATTATTCAACGAATGCTCAAATATTTATTTTTCGTCTTGCTCCGTATGGATACGGAATTAAGAAAATTAAAAGTTTTAAACTGGAATGTTCATGGCATATCTTCTCAAAGAAATGACTTTAAAATTTTCCTTGAACAAATTTCATCGATATAGCCTGTATAACTGAGACACATTTATCCCAAAACACAAAATTGAAGATCCCAGGTTACAAAATTTTACGTAATGACAGAGATTGTTCGACTACCTCGGGTGGTGTAGCCTTAATAAACAAAAATAAAATTGATTTCATTGAAAATATCATTACCAAGGTATTTAATATGCGATTCGTTTAAACTCGTCTCCTTCTACCCTTGTTACAGCAGTTTATAAACCTCCAAATAAAAAACCAATTCAAGAGGAAATTTTAAAACTATTACCACCAGGGAACCACACATTAGTTTTAGGTGACATAAATTGTAAAAACATTTACTGGGCCGATTGATGCCGCAAATCAAATCCTACCGGAAATACTTTACTTGATATTTGCTCAAGGCCCAATATGCAAATACACGCACCAAATGAACCTACGTTTTACAGACCAGGCTATAAATCTGATATTCTGGATATTGAAAAAATTTAATTTTCCTTTCTCTTCTCAAGTGATTACCGCTTTAAATTGGGACCTTATTCCTGTATTAATTAATTTCTCAACTGATATAAACAATGAAACGTTGAAAAAATCCCTCATTAATGGATTAATCGATTGGAAAACGTACAAAATTCTTGTTGATGAAAAATTACTACTGAAAAAAAATTTCCCTACCGCTCAAGAAATAGATAAAAGTATAATGACTTTAAATGAATCGGTCTCAAACAGTTTACTCGAGGCAACTGTAAGACCTTCCCATTTAAGGGGAAAAACATTTTCTGGCAGCTGCCCAAAATCAATACTGGTAAAAATTAAAGAAAAAAATCATGCAAGGAGACAGTGGATGCGCACTAGAAACCCTGTTCACAAAAAAAATGGAACCACCTCAAACATGAAACTAAAAAGGATCTGGATGAATGGACGTATTCTAAATACCAGGGATACGTGGACAATTTAAACCCAAAAGATCATTCATTATGGAAGGCTACGCGACATCTATTGGATAAACGTGAAAAAATTCCAAGACTAGTAGACAATGATGAATTCATCACCAGTGGCACCAAAAAAGCTGAAGTGTTCGCTAATTTCTTTGAGAAAACATTCTCCAACACAGAATAAGTCCGAATTTAGTCACTGATGAAATTGACAAGTATCGCAACAGTAGGGCTCCCACCTAAATTCACCTCCCCAAAACAAATCCAGGACCTGATTAAAAAGCTCAAGGTCATGATTTGATCCCAGTCATAGCAATCAAAATGTTGCCGAGGAAAGCTGTCGTTTTTATCACGTCAATTTTTAACAGTTCCCTTCGTACTGCATACTTTCCGGATACATGGAAGAAAGTCGAACTCATAGTAATTCACAAGCCTGGTAAGAACGCTAAACAAATCAGCAGTTATAGACCTATCAGTTTATTACCCATTTTTGAAAAATTACTGGAATCAGTTATAAAAAAAGTCTTAATTCTTTTTTTCAGAGCATCGAAATTATTCCTGGTTTTCAATTCGGTTTTCAATACAGTCATTCCACTTCTCACCAACTGGCAAGACTATCAGAATTTATAATTAGCGGATTCGAAAAAAAGAGACACACTCTGGTAGCGTTCTTAGATTCTTAGACACTCTCTGGCATCGAGGTCTTCTATATAAACTAAAGAAAGCAGGCACTCCAAAATACCTATGCAATATTCTGAGCTCATTCCTCAATGGTAGAACTTTTTCAGTCAGAATTAATAACAAAAATTCAACCCTTAGACAAATCCATGCCGGTACTCCACAAGGTTCAGTCCTTTCTCCCACTTTGTTCAACTTCTACCTTCACGAAATCGTCCAGTCCACACACACCCCCATATGTTCGCTGACGATACAGCTGTGTTCTCTCAACATGATGACATTATAATAGCTAGAAACACTTTGCAAAGTCACCTTAATGATCTAGAACAATATTTCACTAAACGGATGATTAGTATGAACATTGAAAAATGTAACTCAAAAGTTTTTACTCTTCGACGCCCACCAGAACCACCGGATCTAATCCTCAAAGGTAAAAATGTGAAATGGAATCCTGCCAGTGAAACAGTAAGATACCTGGATTCACCTAGATCGCCGCCTTACCTGGAATCACCATATAAACATCAAACTAACTCAAACCTATGCAAGGTTAGCAATGCTATATCCTATCCTAAACAGAAATTCCTATTCAAACTAAAACCAGTAACAACTGTTCTTATATTTAAAACAATTGTCAGGCCACTGCTTATGTACAGCTGTGAAGTCTGGGGAGCGGCATTCTTTACGAAAAAGAAAAAACTACAATCACTTCAAAATAAAGTCCTAAGAATCGCAGTTAATGCTCCTTGGTTAATAATAAATAGCCAATTGCATCGCGAATTACAGATGAAGTCAATAGAGGATTACATCAAAAAACGGTTCATGAAGTTCCACTCCCAGTTGCCGACAGTTAAAGGAGTAGTGACCTACAACCTGGGAAACCCAACCTCAATCCGAAGACTGCTGCAGGACATTCTGTTATAAATTTTATTATATAAAATTAATTCATAGTCACACTACCTCTATTTTACTTATTATTATTACTCATTTTGTTTATTCATTTTTTTTCTCTTTTCTTTTCTCGTCCCATATGACATAAAGGTGACCAGGCGCATCCTGACGTTGTTCTATACCACCCATCACTTACACGGAAAATTAAACACGATCTCATTTCACCTCCGGGTGGAGCTGGTCACAAAATCCTTTTGATAGAAGCTGAAAGTTGAACATTACGCATTGAACACAGGGAATCTCGTTTTCCTCGTTGGAATCTGAAAAGGGTAAGATGGGAGGATTAAAGGAAAGATACGAACATTATGATAACAGATCGGACATTCTGGGCTCAAATATAGGTCAAATTTCCATAACTCTAACAAAAATAATACTGAAGTATGCACTTCGAAATATTCTTCGTGGACAAGATTTTATATTGGACTTTTATAATGAAAATTTGTGATATTATTTGTAATACATATTTTTTTCTTATTTGTTGTTATGAAATTGTCTTCTACAAAACATGAGAAAGTATAATGGACATTATAGTACCTGATTTAAATCTAATCTCTATTGAACCCTAAATTATAATTAACGTGTTGATTTATAGTATGTTAACTGTTGGGACTTCCATAAAAATAAATTGATTCTTTTGATTTGAAGCTTCTGGATTAAAAAAGAAAGATATCTCAAGGTATATGATCTGAGCAAGAGAAGATAATCGGACAACAAGACTTGTTGTTGGATGAAAATTTGAAAACATTAAATCAATTTAAAGAAAGTGTAACTCATATACAAAGGTAAGTAGGAGAAACTTAAAAAAAAAATATGGGAAATTTTTAATGAATAATTCGAGACTCCATATTTAGAAAATATCAATAAAATTGGAATTGTTTAGTTATTCCCAGCTAAATTGATCTCAACCCGATAAGTTTAAGTGTGATAATTTGTTCCCATCACATTTATTGATAATGTAGAATGATCATTTTATAATATTATAAAGACATTTAAAACAATAGAAGATTAAGTATCTTATAGATAAATTTAAAAATGCATCAGGTGATTAATCGTAATACATGATATTTCACTGATTTATTTACTTGCATTTCATTTATTTTGTCAATGACAATTAGTTTTTAAATACAATAATTGCTGATTTTCTTTTATTAGTAATTATAATTTTTTATTACAATCATATTCCGTTTGTAAAAAGTGTCTCGCATTATGTTTTTACTTTCTCTTACCTGTTGATATATGTAATATATGGTTGGAGGAAATTTAGTTATCCATTAACCTTCATACTTTTAACACATTGATGTATTTACTGTTTTTATTTGTTATTTTGGTATTCATTTATTACATATTTAACACCTGTTTCAATTTTATACTACAAAGGAAAGGGTATGGACGTGAAATCCCTGATTTAAGTAAAATCTTTTTTTTTTGTTATTCTGGGTCGAAAAATACTAGGCGCATGTCTGAGGAATCTTTTCAATGCATCCTAGGAGCCAAGATAAATATCTGATATAAGTTTGGCAGTTTTTGACGTTATCGTTTTTTGCCTTTGTTCTGTATGGATTCAAAGGTTATTCCTAAGTATTATATACTACTGGATTTATTTTTTGTAGAATAAGAAAACAAAAATAGTGATCTTATTAAATGAGTTTCATTGTATAAAAAATTACAAAAACCAATAGGTGATTTGTATAAAGTATACCAAACAAAGTTTTTTCAACAGAGAAACCCAAGCCAGATTACTATTTTAGAAATCAAGAAATAGAATTCTTTTTCCTCCCCAGGTCCAGTGTGCTCATAAACATTCTTAACATCTCAGGGCCTTTTATCCATATCCAATATTACTATAACTATTGGAAAGCTGATTGCTTGCTCATCTAACCCTTATCAATATCTTCTAGATTTAATGGCTTCATAAGGAAAAAAAAGTAATTTAAACTTAGGAAAAACGTTTCATTTTATATCTCCAGTTCTCATTTATTAACACAGGTCTGGTTTGTGCCAATTCATGTAGCTTACAAAGCCCTGATCTCCTGAGTTCTGTCCAGATTGGTAAAGTAACATTGAAGTTATGTCAATTTTTGTGATTTTCGAAAATAAAATTGAGGACAGTCAGATTGGTTTTTAGCATCCTTGAAAACCCTTAAATACAAATTTTCATGGAAATCAAAAAATATTTTACCTGGCCCACTGTGCTATGTCAATCCGTTCAAATTGTTCTAATAGGGTGCCCATATTACAACCATATATTTTATAAATCCCCTCGGTAAATGTTTTTTTGTATATTGAGATGTCTTTGGAGAGAAAACTTCCAACTTTCCAATAGTTGTAGGTACGTTGGGTTGGGATAATATACAAGGAGTCATGAATGTTTACGTGAACGCCGCACAGTGGGGTATTTGACTGGAAAGACAGGGCTAAAACTATTTATCGCCCTTCATATTTCTTGAATTAATTTTAATAGTATTTATGATAAATTTAACATGGTTTTAAGTACTTAAATGCTTAATGAAGACGGAAAATTTGTAACTTGAAGGTATAAGTATTCAATCTATGAGTACACTATGTCAATCATTGATGTCCAAATTTAAGCTTAGAAACATTTAATTAGATTTCATAAATATTAGATGTAATGTAATAAGAACTAATTCGATATGGTCAAAAATAGGTAATTATGTTTTAACAAAAATTACTGTACCTATTCTTTCTCTCTCGAATCTAAATGTCATTTTCACCACTTGGAGATGATGGAAATTCAAAACCATTTTAAATTAGTTCTCTTCTATCGGCCCCTTTCATTTCTGCAGAGCGACCACCGCCTTCAATAGATTTTCTACTTGGATTTTCGTCGTTGGTATTCCCATAGCCTCGTTTTGGGACGTCAACTATTATAAATCCTTTTAAAAATTTACCCTGAATATTTTGGCCTTCTTCCAAATCCGTTTTCACCTCGCTCATCATTATCTGTCAATTCTTTATAGTCATTTTCAAGGAAATAATATGTAATATGAATAAAAAAAAAAATTGATTTAGGAATGTAATGTCAATGATCCAAATTCAAGAGTGTCTAAGTTTATCTCTTGATTTTGAAATA
>NW_027113041.1:48099-52207 GCF_000696795.3 Halyomorpha halys | reverse complement strand
TGCTCAAGATTCAAATGTAAATAGTGTATACTGTATATAGTTATATAATGATTTGTAAATAATTTTGTTTGAAAAATGATCGAGGTTGGTAATTTAGTTTTCATTAGAAGATATAGAATTTTTTATGTTTTTTATGAAAAATGTTATTATTTCATGTTCCATTTTTTAAAAAGATACATTTAATTCTCAGTTAATTCTATACTATGAAAAAAGAAAAAGGGAATCTTTGTTCAATGTTCAAAAGTAAATAGTGTATATTGTATATAGTTATAGATTGTTTTGTAAACATTTGTAAATCATATTGTTTGAAAAAATAGTTAAGGCCGGTAATTTTGTTTTCATTAATAGATATAGAATTTTTTTTATTTTAAAGAAAAATGTTATTATTTCATGCTCCATTTTTTAACAAGGTACTTTTAATTCTCAGTTAATTCTACTATGAAAAAAAAAAAAAAAAGGGAAATCTTTGCACAGTTTCAGTATAACTTCGGCATGCGCAGCATAGCAGAATTCCAGTGTTTTGTCAAGTCTGGGAAGTTATATTAATTAAGAGTTTTCTCTTCTTGATCAAATATTCAAATCGTCAAGACATTGGATTTCACGGAAGCAATTTACACAAACTGATAAAAGTAGAAGAACAAATTATTGGCTCGAAAATTACTATCATAATATGAAATGGGAATATGGGAAAGTTGAATATGAAAATATGGGATATATTCTCTACTTTATTGATTGTAAATATGAATTTGTTATCGTTAAGGGTCGAGATAAGAAAATATCTTTATCACAACAGTTGCACAGATGTTCTGTTGTCAATTTGGAAGACTTTGGCTGTCCGAAAATTGATTCACTTATTTTAGGTGAGCAGGAAAGCCATTGCATCGTGCATAATTATGCAAAAGATAAATGTATGCAGTACTGAACTGAAGCTTCAGATAATATTCAGCATGGATAAATAATAATTGGTTTGGAAATGTATTCACCATGAATGGATGTTATGAATGGAGGTCTCTGGCGTGATCTAAAAGCCCGTAAACTTGATTGTGTGAGTGAATGAGAGGTGAATATGATTTCAATGATCAGTTCAACAGAAACATAATACATTTCTCAACTACAACTGCATCTTTAAGAAATGTTTTCTTATCTTTGCCCAAATCGAAAATAAATTTAGCTTATCGGGTTCAAAACCTTTATTATTCACACCTACGATTTAATTATTTGTCGAACTATACCGACCATTTTGCAAAGTTTTCAGATTTTTACACATATAACTTAATTTAAAAATTTCTTTACGTTATTTAAAAAAAGTTACTTTTATTAACTTTATGCATACGAATATATTATGTATTGTTTTTAAAAATTGTTTTCATTCTAATAAGTATTAGTTTCAAGAATATATTTCATGCCTGTATAGATTCAGATTTTGTCTATAAGTTTGTTCTCTATAAAAATCATATTTAAAATAAAATTGTTAAAATTTTTTATTTTATGATTGTATAAATTCAAATTTTGATTATACAGTGATAATGAGAATAATTTTTTCTTAGCTTTAAAAATCAACTTCTATTTAGTTGTTATGTGTATTGGTTAGAAGATTAAATTTTAATCCAATTTTGGTTTGTATAAATTAAGATTTTAATTTTGATTCATTTGCATTGTATATATTTGAAAAAAAAAAAAAAAAAAAAAAAACTAAAAAAAAATTATGTATTTATTTCTTGTATGTACACATTTCAAGATTAAATTTTGATTTGATTTTATCTTTTTGCTTTGTATAAATTCAGATTTTTATTTGGTTGCTGAATTGTTAAAATTGTAGTTATAAATAATACTTTAATATTGAAATTATGTTATCATATTATACTTAGTTAGTAATTTAAAATTATATGAGTGTTCGTAAGAGGGAATAGAAAGAGGGTATGATGAAATGGCAGGATATTCCTCCCAACACGTTTTAAGATGTCACCTGAATATATCAATGCTTTCAACAACAGCAATAAAATAATTTCTTTAATTTACAATGGAAGAATACTTTATTTTGTATTCTTCCATTGTAAATTAAAGAAATTATTTCATTACTGTTGTTGAAAGCATCGATATCTTCAGGTGACATCTTAAAACGTGTTGGGAGGAATATTCTGCGAGACCCTCATAATAGAATGACGGCGATAAAAAAAGAAAATGGCGGCGGGGCACACTTTGCCTCTGGTGGCAGTCACTTGACTTAAAAGAGGGCGTGGCCTAATGATCACGTGAGTGGTTAAGGTTATGTCGAACTAAATTTAAATTTAAATCCCCCACCAGGGGGTCATGTGACCAAATACTAACCTCCAATTAGCTGGCTAATGGTCACGTGACAGACCACGAGAGTGGTTAAGGGTGGTTCGAGCCGACTATTTGAATTCAAATCTCCCGCCATATGTGACGTCACCAAAATGCTGGTTTCTGATTGGCTGCCCACGGAAGTGTCCCAGCTCGCCCGTATTCTCACTACTGGGGTTACAGTTCATTTAAATGTCTGTAGTATTTATCTTCCTCTAGATAACACTTTAGAAATATAACACGTCCTGCACATCCATTGTTAGTTGAAAAAGCCTGCTTTGTACACCGGAGACTTTAATCCTCCGAATTCAATACTGTGGTGATCTAAAAATACTAATTCCAGAGGTCGAATAATTAAAAAAATTTCTTGGATTTAACCGATCTTCTGATACTAAATTCCGGAGAACCAACGTATTTCAGCGCCACTTACCGCACATTTTCATCTATAAATTTTTCTATGTGATCAGCAGCTCACTAATCAACGCTATAGAATGGACTAGGGATGCGACATCGATGTCGATGTTTTGAAAACATCGATGTTTTTAAGCCGATGTTTTACGTTTGTCCCAATCTATAATTTTTTTTTTTTTCCAAAATTAACTAAATGAAAACAAAAAATTTACGGTATAAACAATTTCCTATCAACAATGTGGTGGGATAAAAAAGGCCCTCCAACCATCACGCTAACGACGTAATAAAGATAAATTACAACTAGAAAAACATCGATGTTTTAAAATATCTATGCTTAATATTAAAACATCATTACATACTTTGCCTAAAATACATTGATGTTTTTGAACAACCATTTCAGTAACATAAGGTCTGTTCCAACGACTACGTATACTCCCGCCAGTCGGAAGTGGTTTTTGCAAAAAAGAATGCAAATTGACAAAAAAAACATCGATGTTTAGAAATATCAATGTTCAATATTAAAATATCGTTGCATACAATACATTGCCCAAAATACATCGATGTTTTTGAACAACAATTTCAGAAACATAAGGTCTGTTCTTACGATCAAGCATTCTGCAGCCTGTCAGAAGTGAATTTTGGAACAAAGAATCCAATATCGACTACAAAAAACATCGATGTTTTTTACAATATCGTTGCTTACAATACGTTACCCAAAATACATCGATGTTTTTGAACAACCATTTGAGTAACGTAAGGTCTGTCACAACGACTATCCAACGATCACGCATTTTAAGGCCTGCCAGAAGTGTTTTTTTAAACAAAGAATCTGACATCAACTACAAAAAATTTCTTAACTGTATGGGTACTATATAACACTTTAAATATGTAACATACCTTTCAGCATTATGAATACATAAATGGTGAAATAATGCTGTTATGTTGTTAACTTACCGCTATGTGATCATTTCTATTTGTAATTGTTATACATTGCTAAAAATCGGAATAATGGTACTCAATATTAGGGTCCGAAATTATGGGCAATAAAAAACCTCAAATGTGGAAAATTGTGCAGTAAGAGCTTTATAAGATTTAAAATATTAATGGATGCATATTGCCTTAGTAATTAATTATTTGCATTAATTAATTAGAATAATTACAACATCCGTTTTGAAATTAACTACCAAGTTTATTTCAACAAAGATTGTTTACGATTATTTTTATAATGTAAATGTCTTATTTAATATTTACATTATTTTTATTGAAAAATCACACATGAAAAGAAGGATTAGAGTCTTTTGGAAATCCAAGTTGAAACAATAATAAGCTTATCCTTCATAGTTACTCAAAGCCTAGTGATTCCAAGAACATTCGT
>NW_027113041.1:35415-45249 GCF_000696795.3 Halyomorpha halys | reverse complement strand
AAAATAGAGGGATGAATAGGAACCATTGTGGTTTACTTTATTTCAAAATCAAGAGATAAACTTAGACACTCTTGAATTTGGATCATTGACATTACATTCCTAAATCAATTTTTTTTTTTATTCATATTACATATTATTTCCTTGAAAATGACTATAAAGAATTGACAGATAATGATGAGCGAGGTGAAAACGGATTTGGAAGAAGGCCAAAATATTCAGGGTAAATTTTTAAAAGGATTTATAATAGTTGACGTCCCAAAACGAGGCTATGGGAATACCAACGACGAAAATCCAAGTAGAAAATCTATTGAAGGCGGTGGTCGCTCTGCAGAAATGAAAGGGGCCGATAGAAGAGAACTAATTTAAAATGGTTTTGAATTTCCATCATCTCCAAGTGGTGAAAATGACATTTAGATTCGAGAGAGAAAGAATAGGTACAGTAATTTTTGTTAAAACATAATTACCTATTTTTGACCATATCGAATTAGTTCTTATTACATTACATCTAATATTTATGAAATCTAATTAAATGTTTCTAAGCTTAAATTTGGACATCAATGATTGACATAGTGTACTCATAGATTGAATACTTATACCTTCAAGTTACAAATTTTCCGTCTTCATTAAGCATTTAAGTACTTAAAACCATGTTAAATTTATCATAAATACTATTAAAATTAATTCAAGAAATATGAAGGGCGATAAATAGTTTTAGCCCTGTCTTTCCAGTCAAATACCCCACTGTGCGGCGTTCACGTAAACATTCATGACTCCTTGTATATTATCCCAACCCAACGTACCTACAACTATTGGAAAGTTGGAAGTTTTCTCTCCAAAGACATCTCAATATACAAAAAAACATTTACCGAGGGGATTTATAAAATATATGGTTGTAATATGGGCACCCTATTAGAACAATTTGAACGGATTGACATAGCACAGTGGGCCAGGTAAAATATTTTTTGATTTCCATGAAAATTTGTATTTAAGGGTTTTCAAGGATGCTAAAAACCAATCTGACTGTCCTCAATTTTATTTTCGAAAATCACAAAAATTGACATAACTTCAATGTTACTTTACCAATCTGGACAGAACTCAGGAGATCAGGGCTTTGTAAGCTACATGAATTGGCACAAACCAGACCTGTGTTAATAAATGAGAACTGGAGATATAAAATGAAACGTTTTTCCTAAGTTTAAATTACTTTTTTTTCCTTATGAAGCCATTAAATCTAGAAGATATTGATAAGGGTTAGATGAGCAAGCAATCAGCTTTCCAATAGTTATAGTAATATTGGATATGGATAAAAGGCCCTGAGATGTTAAGAATGTTTATGAGCACACTGGACCTGGGGAGGAAAAAGAATTCTATTTCTTGATTTCTAAAATAGTAATCTGGCTTGGGTTTCTCTGTTGAAAAAACTTTGTTTGGTATACTTTATACAAATCACCTATTGGTTTTTGTAATTTTTTATACAATGAAACTCATTTAATAAGATCACTATTTTTGTTTTCTTATTCTACAAAAAATAAATCCAGTAGTATATAATACTTAGGAATAACCTTTGAATCCATACAGAACAAAGGCAAAAAACGATAACGTCAAAAACTGCCAAACTTATATCAGATATTTATCTTGGCACCTAGGATGCATTGAAAAGATTCCTCAGACATGCGCCTAGTATTTTTCGACCCAGAATAACAAAAAAAAAAGATTTTACTTAAATCAGGGATTTCACGTCCATACCCTTTCCTTTGTAGTATAAAATTGAAACAGGTGTTAAATATGTAATAAATGAATACCAAAATAACAAATAAAAACAGTAAATACATCAATGTGTTAAAAGTATGAAGGTTAATGGATAACTAAATTTCCTCCAACCATATATTACATATATCAACAGGTAAGAGAAAGTAAAAACATAATGCGAGACACTTTTTACAAACGGAATATGATTGTAATAAAAAATTATAATTACTAATAAAAGAAAATCAGCAATTATTGTATTTAAAAACTAATTGTCATTGACAAAATAAATGAAATGCAAGTAAATAAATCAGTGAAATATCATGTATTACGATTAATCACCTGATGCATTTTTAAATTTATCTATAAGATACTTAATCTTCTATTGTTTTAAATGTCTTTATAATATTATAAAATGATCATTCTACATTATCAATAAATGTGATGGGAACAAATTATCACACTTAAACTTATCGGGTTGAGATCAATTTAGCTGGGAATAACTAAACAATTCCAATTTTATTGATATTTTCTAAATATGGAGTCTCGAATTATTCATTAAAAATTTCCCATATTTTTTTTTTAAGTTTCTCCTACTTACCTTTGTATATGAGTTACACTTTCTTTAAATTGATTTAATGTTTTCAAATTTTCATCCAACAACAAATCTTGTTGTCCGATTATCTTCTCTTGCTCAGATCATATACCTTGAGATATCTTGATGGAAGGATAGACAGATTTGGAGATCGTCTGCATATCAGTGGTATTGTGTGTGATGAATGGAATCAGGAAGATCATTGATACAAATGGAGAAAAGGGTTGGTGAAAGTGAGGACCCCAGAGGAACACCTCGTGTCAGAAGAAGGGGAGAGGAAAGAGAGGAACCACTTTAGACACTATTTGACATAGAATCAGAACCGATCTTATGGTTAACTGAGTCAAATGCTTTCGAAAATTCAAAACTCAAATTGATATATGATGATTTTCTATAGTGGATTGGAGGTCTTGGAATATTTTCAATAAAGCAGATTGTGTGGAATTTAATTAAACTTAATCTTCTATAGTTTTAAATATCTTTGTAATATAAAATGATCATTCTACATCATCAATAAATGTGATGGGAACAAATTCATAAGGACTTAAAATTATCAGGTTGAGATCAATTTAGCTGGGAATAACTGAATTATTCCAATTTTATTGATATTTTTTAAATATGAAGTCTCGAATTATTCATTAAAAATTTCCCATAGTTTTTTTAAGTTTCTCTTACCTTGGTATGGGAGTTACACTTCCTTTAAATTGATTTAATATTTTCAAATTTTCATCCAACAACAAATCTTGTTGTCCGATTATCTTCTCTTGCTCAGATCATATACCTTGAGATATCTTTCTTTTTTAATCCAGAAGCTTTAAGAGAATCAATTTATTTTTATGGAAGTCCCAACAGTTAACATACTATAAATCAATACATTAGTTATAATTTAGAGTTCAATATAGATTAGGTTTAAATCAGGTACTATAATAATGTCATTATACCTTCTCATATTTTGTGAAAGGCAATTTTCATAACAACAAATAAGAAAAAAATATGTATTACAAATAATATCACAAATTTTCAATATAAAAGTTTTAAAAAAGAAATAAATATTTGAACAATTCATTTATATTGTAGTAATATACAAGTAATAACAAAATACAATAATCTTTTTATTTTCCTTAGATAATTAACAATTACAAAATAAATCAACATTAAAATAAACATATATACAAAATAATTAGGTAATTTCATAAAAGTAAAACTATTTCTTTTTTTATTTGATTATTTATTTTTTTTTCATTTTTTGTTTTTTCCTTGCTTTTTCCTCTTGCTCTTTTCTAATATCCTCCAAATCTTCCATTATACCTAAAATAAAATATTAAATATAGCTTACGCAATAGAAAAAAACAGCTAAATTTAAAAATAACAAAAACTGATTTTGACACTGTTAAAAATTATCCTGAAAAGTGAACCGACCATTTGGTCTTTTTTGCCAGCTTCTAAAGGCTACCTAAAGGGTTCCCATTCTCCTTAAATGGGGAAATACAGATCCATTTAGTTGGATAACTATAAAATAATTATTAGTAGCTCCAGGTAGAAATTAAGTCCATACAAGAGAAAACATGGTTTTCTACCATCAAGCTTACATAATGTTACAAAATAATAAAAAAATTGTAAAGAGTAATATAAACATAATATAAGTAAAATTTCCTATCAAGATTACTGAATGATGATTGACAACTGAAACCATAACTATGAGCTATGTGTTTACTTCTTAATTATTTATGATATATAAATTAAAAAATGTGGTGCGGAGCGAGAATCACACAACTTTCACTTACCATCCAACAACATACATCCCCAAATTTTGTGTAAACTGGTATGCCCATATGAAAGTTATTGGTATTTTTGTGATTTTCAAAAAAAAAAAAAAAAAATAGGAAAGGCGAAAAATTTTTATTTTTCTGTTGCTATAAAATTGTTGTTTCTCGATGTGGGGATAATGAATAGATATTTGTTACCTGCCAAAAATACAACAGTTTAACAAAGATAACGTAGCTGTAATGCGACCTGTAAAGTTTGGGTGGTCCCGACTCTTTCCTTCTGAATCGGATTCTTTTATTTTCTTCTTTATAAAATTCTTTAATATTTTGTATTTTTATATGGTCAAACATTATTTACATTGAAAACTTTTTTTTTTAAATAAATAAAACTAAAGGAAAACTTTAGAGGAGGATTTAAAAAAAAACACATTTACACTCAGTCAGATTATTTTAATGAGGATAAGATCTATCAAAATTGAAGATCATTGAATCATACATTGAAACACCAACTTTAATCAAAATTGTTAGTCTTTTTTGAGAAAATAAAGAAAAAATATGAAAAGTCAAATCTATGAAGATACGCTACTGGTCAGTCGATTTCATCGAAAAAGTTGTTATCATATCCTAGGCAAATACTCTCCTCAAATATGCAACTTCTGTGTCATATAACTTTTCATTTACAAGTTAGATTGTTCACACACACAGGATGCCACCAATTGAGTTGATCGCCAATAAGAGGAGGCCCTCTTACAATAGTGTTGACCATATTCCCAGAGATGAATTAAGAAAGGAGACTATAAGAAAATGGACACATAGCTGGAATATGGCATTCAGTGGAAGGTGCACGCACAGGCTGGTGCCCAACATTGAGGCCTGGGTGAATAGGATCCACGGGGAGGTAAACTATTGTATCACTCAGTTTATCACAGAGGATGGTTGTTTCCAAGCCTACCAGTATAGGTTTGATGACACTGAAGAATGTCCATTGTGGCCAGGAATGGAAGAGAGTGCAGAACACATTTTCTTCTTCTGTCCCAGCTTTCATGAAGAAAAGAGTGAGCTCCGACGTGTCTGCAGCTCAGACCCAACAACAGATAATATCGTCAACATTATGCTGCTAAACCACGATTACTGGATGGCAGGCCAACGATTCGCCACACAGGTGATGCAAAAGTTAAAAAATGAGGAGAAAGAAGGGCGAACCAGGAGATAGCCAAAAACAATGAGGCAGCACTCAGCCACTCACCCCCTTTATGTAATGCCTAACGGTGGTCTCGTGGAGAGGAATGAACAGATGAACATGGTTCTAGTGAGTATAAGTCCCACACACGGATAGGTATGGTCCTATCCGTGTCTTTTGAAGATTTCCACCAACCCTCATAAAAAATAAAACACATACACACACTTTACGAGAATAAAAAAAGCAGGCACTGTGGATGACGCTTACATGTTTCCAGAGAAGAAGAGCAAAAAATAACCATCAACCAGTGGCAGCATCGTTGGGAGGCTGCAGATTCTGGGAGGTGGACTTGCAGGTTAATACACAGTGTGGGCTCGTGGTATGGCTGCCAGCATGGTGAAATGGATTTTTACATAACCCAATTATTAACCGGACATAGATGCTTTAGAGCCTACCAGAACAGATTCAAAATGGACAACAGCGCAGAATGCCCTGGATATCAGAAGGTCTAGGAAACAGCAAAGCACGTGTTTTTTCTTGTATTAGGTTTTCTCAGGAGAGAAGCAAATTGCAGAGAGTGTGTGGAGGATGCATTACACCAGAAAATGTGGTGAGCTATATGCTACTCTCAGACCAGCATTAGAAAGCAGTGAAGAGATTCACCAAAGTTGTACTCAAGAGGTCGAGAGAGGAAGAGAGGGCTAGAAGATGTGACAAGCATGGAAACGTGAAAATAATGTGAAGAAAGCGAGGCGGCACTCAGCCATGTCCCTCCATGAAGTAATGCCTAGTGGCGGTCCCATGGAGAGGAATAAACAGGTGTAGGGCGGTGGTTTTAGTAGGTAAAAATCCCACATGCGGATAGGTACAGGCCTAGTAAAAAAAAAACTTTGCTAGACTAGTTTTTTTGGACTTAGGGAACCTAAAACATGTATTCCCGCTAAAAACTCGAATTTGAAGTTTTGAACTTTCTCTTACAATATATTCCAAATAATTGACAGTAAAAAACAGTCAACTATTACCATCTCTAACTTGAAATAAGAGTATGTTAATGAGACATTAGTTTCCCAGGAATTATAGGTCTAAATTTGTAGGTACATAATAATTCTATCTTAGCTCTTTTATATTGATGAAACATTAAAATTTATATAAAACCAACCATTTTAGCAAAAGTTTCATTGTTTCCTTCATAGTTTTGAATTCAATACTGTAATACAGAGCCTAAATTATGTTAAAAGAAAACATAACATGAAAAACTAATAAACTAAAACTTTTTTTGAATAATCACAACTAATTGTAATAATAAAGGAGACTTAAAGCATTGTAACATCCATCTATTACAAGTACACATATTGTAAAGATAATAAACTTCTCACAAATTTAGGTTGACCACAAAATTCATTGACCAGAATGATTTGAAATGTTTTCTAGTTTAATAAACTATTTTCACAACTTTCCCACAATCTCTATCTTAATCTTAATCACTAAGAGAAACAATGAAACACAAAAATAAACAAAAACAAATTTACTTTGATTATGCAATAGGGATTTATTCTTAATTTAACCATATATAGAAAGAAATGTCTGCTTTCACCATCAGTACTCATTTAGCAAGTACACTAGGCAACTTTTTAAAATGCCTTTTACTAATACATACTTGTAAAAATTAGGGAAGGATTTAACTCTTTTAGAGTTAGGCCATTCTCAGAGTAATAGCTTGATCATAATGCCAGAGAAGAGGCACTGGAGGAGGTCATGTTAAAAGAACTACTCTTCAACATGACTGACATTTGAGAACGCAGACTACTAAGTAACAGTGTTCAACAGCTCGACCACTGCAAAGTCTTTTTTAAGACTCAACAGGATTCCTTATTTTGACTCAAATAGTAATAAACTCTTCAATATTTAATCTGTGACTAAGGTTGTACTTATGTTCTTATCAAGGAAATAAATAAGTACAAAATATAAGAAGAAGTAAGGTTCCTTTCCTTGAAAATAAAATAAATAAGTAACAAACTCCCTCCACAAAGTCAGTGTGATGGCAAGAAGTCCAGTTAGGAGGGACTTTTAACAAGACAACAGAGAGCAGTGTTTCTCCAATGGGCTCATAAATAAATTGAGGAATGGGTTTTTTTGCTTCAATATTACATTATGGGCCTTATTAGGAGTGTGAAACATTGATGTGAATCTTTAATGCAAAGCAGAGGAAGCCCTACATCTAACTAAGAAAGTTTATAATTAAAAATTGAAAATTTAATTTTTCGTAATTATCTATTATTTTTTTTCAGCACTCATTTTTTTTAAAAAAGCATTCCACTTCAATTTATGAGTAGTTTATTATATTTATTAAAATATTTTCTGGCTACAATCAAATAACTTTGAGAATTATTCCAATACAGTTTTTTAAGCAAGTATAGCTTCTCTGTTAAATCATCTATTTACTTAAAAAATATAAGTGTTGGCACTTACCAATTTTGGTACTGACATATTCTTCCCGCATTTGCTGAGCAAAATTTGACTCCATGCATTCATCTTCATCATCATCATTCAAATACCTATAAATAAAAATATATTTTAATAATTGATAAAGAAGCATACAATAATTTGTTTTCCCCTTAATAAGTGATATAATTCATTTAACAAAATATTGGAAATATTAGGTTTTTTTTTAGTATTGCAAAATTCTTTAATTAATAATAAATAAATAGGTGATGGCGAAATGTAAAACTTCCCTCAATTGATCTATTTGCAAAATCATAATAAAGAATGCACTATACTATTCTCCAAACCTATAATAAGCAGAGGCAACAATATGTCCAAATTTAATACCTGGTAGGTCTCACAGATAAAAAACCTTTAAAATCAAAATACAGTTTACACATTAAACTCTGAAATTTGTAAAAAGTATATATTGAAGAAATGCCTAAAAGCTAAAGACAAGAATCACCCATCCAAAACAATTTTAATATATACACAGATATGACAAGTATAAGAGCTGTTTTGAAAAATGGTAAAATCAAGGACATAAAGTAGCATGCACTAGTAGATTTTATGTAGCATGGAGTAGATTTTATCAAAAATATTACTGTAATATCCCAGACATATGACTTATTCCTTTTGATTCAGGGTGTCAAAATATACAGACTATTTTGTGAGATTTGGATATTTAAACTCAGTGGGCCTTAAAACAGGTATTTCAATTGAAAATTCAGGTTAGAAATTTTTTAAATAAAAATTTTTTGAGGTTACAAAACTTCCAATTTGAAAGCTTGAATGAGTAAATCGAAAATCCAATCAATACTGATTTGTTTTTTTTTTTTGACAGAAGGGGAATTGTCCACAAAGAATTTGATCCTCCAGGACAAACTGTTAACCAAATTTTTTATAAAAAGGCCCTTGAAAGGCTCAGAAAAAGGGTCCTTCGCATGAGACCAGACATTGTAGACAAATGGATGCGTCCCATGTCACACTGCTCTTTCCATACCAGAACTTTTGACCTCAAAAGGCATTCCTGTGGTTCCCCAGCCCCCCTATACACTAGGGATGGGATATCGAAAGAAAAATATCGATATTATATCAGAACTAAAATATCAAAAATTTAAAGAATTAAAGTAACGATAATTATAAAATGGATAACATAGCAAGACATATTTTATGTCTTACCTAATCAAAATACATAAGAAACTCTTAATTACTATGAAACAAAGTAACACCACGACAACCATAACAAATATAAACTAAAATATAATTGTTTTATGAAGAAAATTAAACTTTTAACAAGTTATGGTAGAAAAGAGAGAACAGTTAAAGTGTGACAAGATTTCCTATATGAAATTATGAGGTTTAAAGTACATGAATATGGGACAGTGGTCCCGAAACGTTGTACCATGTTATGATAATTTAATACAAATTACATTCAACTGGAAGTTATTAACCTCAAAAAAATTTTTATGAATTGACTCACCAGACTTCCTAAAGAGAAAATCCAGATTAGAAATATCGATATTTTATTTTGATAATTACATATTTTTTTCGATATTTTACATTGATGTTATATCGATATGGAATATAAACAACAATATTCCAATATTATTTTATCGAAATATCGACATTTTGTTTGAAATGACTAAAATATTATATAGAGATTTTAAAATAGGAATATCGATATTTTATTTTGATAATTACATATTTATTTCGATATTTTGTATTATTGTAATATTGATATGGTATATGAGAACAATATTCCGACATTATTTTATCGGAATATCGATATTTTATTTTGAAATTACATATTTATTTTGATATTTTACACTAATGTAATATCGATATGGAATATAAGCAACAATATTCCGATATTATTTTATCGAAATATCGATATTTCGTTTAAAAAGACTAGAAAATTGTATAGAATAATTAAAAATGGAATATCGATATTTTATTTTGATAAATACATATTTATTTCGATATTTTGTATTATTGTAATATTGATGTGATATATATGAACAATATTACGATATTATTTAATCAAAATATCAATATTTTGTTTA
>NW_027113041.1:33477-35365 GCF_000696795.3 Halyomorpha halys | reverse complement strand
AAATCCCTAACTGTTGTGCAAAAATCGATGTTTACATGTAACCTCAAGGCAGATTTTGTTTTTGGAGGGAACAGGCAGTAGTGTCTGGGGCGCCGAAGAGAAAGAAGAGGTGCTCATCAATTTCTGTCCAGCAAGAAGAGGAAGCCATTTTGGACGCCAGAACAAAAGAAAAAAGAAGACACCAGGAATCAACGAAAAGAAGATCGTAGAGCTTGGTTAGTTTGGTTATAACTAAATTTAAATACAATTGTAACAGAGATATTAATTTAATTAAGTTAATAGTAAAAGTGTTTGTATTCTGATTGCTAGTAACCTGCCCTGAGATATAGAGTCTCTCTTTTTATATAATAAAATTAAGAGTCTTTTTATGTAATAAAATTATATTATCTATTTGATATTAAAGTTCTTTAATTTGAACCCAAGTTATCTTTTATATTTGAAATAAAGTTATAAAATGATCCAAATTATTTTTATTTTTATTTTTTAAAATTATTACAATATTTTCCATTTTGGTAACATCGATATGGTATATAAGAACAATAATATGATATTATTTTATTTGAAATATCTATTTGAAATAAATAAAATGACTAGTATAGTTTAGACTAGAAAATTGTATAGAATAATTAAAAATGGAATATCGATAGTTTATTTTGATAAATACATGTTTACTTCAATATTTTACACTGTTGTAATATCGATATGGAATATTAGCAACAATATTCCAATATTAATTTATGAAATATCGATATTTTGTTTAATAAGGCTAGAAAATTGTATAGAATAATTAAAAATGAAATGTCGATATTTTATTTTGATAAATACATATTTATTTCGATGTTTTGTATGATTGTAATATTGATGTGATATATATGAACAATATTACGATATTATTTAATCAAAATATCGATATTTTGTTTAATAAGACTAGAAAATTGTATAGAATAAATAAAAATGGAATACCGATATTTTATTTTGATAAATACATATTTATTTCGATATTTTGTATTATTGTAATATTGATGTGATATATATGAACAATATTCCGATATTATTTTATCGAAATATTGATATATTGTTTAAAATGACTTGAAAATTGTATAGAGATTTTAAAATAGGAATATCAATATATTATTTTAATATTAGATTTACTTCAATATTTTACACTATTGTAATATCGATATGGAATATTAGCAACAATATTCCAATATTAATTTATCGAAATATTGGTTGTTTTTTTTGTTGAAAAGACTAGAAAATTTTATAGAACAATTAAAAATGGAATATCTATTTTGTATTTTGATAAATACATATTTATTTCGATATTTTGTATAATTGTAATATTGATATGGTTTATAAGAACAATATTCTGATATTATTTTATTGAAATATCGATATATTGTTTAAAATGACTAAAATAACATAGAAATATTAAAATATGAATATCGATATTTTATTTTTATAATTACGAATTTATTTCTATATTTTCTATTGTTGTAATATCCATATGGTATATAAGAACAATAATACGATATTATTTTATTGAAATATCGATATTTTGTTTATAATGACTGAAATAACATGTAGAGATTTTAAAATAGGAATATCAATATTTTATTTTTATATTACATATTTTTTTCGATATTTTACATTTTTGTAATTATTATTATGATGATTATTATTATTAATTTATCGATATATCGATATACCTTTTTTTAGCTTTTCATGAAATATTATAGTTTTCTTTCATAATATATCGATATATCGATAGATATATTATAAAAGAATATAGATATTTCTATAAAAATAAGATTGAAATATCGATATCAGTATTATCAACAATGTGAAATACCGAAATGAATAATAAATTTTCAAAATGAAATATCGA
>NW_027113041.1:22730-33201 GCF_000696795.3 Halyomorpha halys | reverse complement strand
ATAAAATATTGATATTTCTATTGAACAAAATATCGAAACATGGTTTCTAATCTAGGATATTGATATTAATAACAATGTCGAATATCGAAAGGAATATGAATTTATTTAAATTGATAATTTATTTATAAAGTATTTTTATGTTTTTTCTAATCTTCAATATCGATAATAATAACAATGTAGAATATCGAAATGAACATGAACTTATCAATTCAAAATATCAGAAAACTATTTTTAAACTTTTTATAAGATTTTAATAATATTTTTTAATAAAATATCGTTTCTAATCTTTGATATCAATATTAATAACAATGTAAAATATCGAAAGGAAATTATTAAAATAAAATATCGATAAACGTTTTTTTAGCTTTCCATAAAATTGTCTTAATCTTATTATACCAAATATCAACAATTCTATAAAAAAAAATATCGAAATATCGATATCATCAACAATGTAAAATACCGAAATAAATATGAAATTTTCAAAATGAAAAATCGAAATACTATTTCTATATTTTTCATAAATTTTTTTAGTGCGAATTACTAATATTTCTATAAAATAATATCTTACTGTCGTTAATAAATTTTCATAAGGATATTATTAACAGTGTCACATATCGAAATAATTTGTTAGCTTTTTTAAACAAAAAAAGCCATATTTCGATTAAATGATATTGGGATATTGTTGATAATCTTCCATATCGATATTATCAAATATGTTTAATATCGAAATTGATATTAAATTAATGAAACAAAATATCAATATTTAATTTCAAATTTGTCTAGTATTTTTAAACATAATATTGATATTTCAATAAAATAATGTTAGAATATTTTTGGTAATTATCGATATCGATAATAACATTATCAAAGATCAAATGGATGTTAAATTATTGAAACAATATATCGATCCTTTGATAATACAATATCGGAATGCTTTTACTAACGTTAGAAATAAGCAATTATAAAAATGTCAAATATCGAAATGAATATGATGAATAATCAATATTGAATATCGAAATACTATTATTAAGCTTGAATATTTTTTATTTATTTTTTATCGATATTTGGATTAAATAACATCGGAATATATTTGCCATATTTTATTTTGGTACGAATATTTCCTCCTAAATATATGATTATAGATATATTACATTGGAGTGTAATATAATAATGTAATATAAGTTTTTTTTTAGAAACTGATATTTCGATATTATCGAAGGAGAATATCGATATTCCGATATTATCGGTTACTCGATATCGATATCAAAATATCGGATATCGGAGACAAAATATCGATATTTCGATAATATCGATATCGATATCCCATCCCTACTATACATCTGACCTCAGTCCCTGTGACTTTCTACTAAACTGGAAAATGTCCTCAAAGGATGTCATTTTGGGACTTTAGAAAATATCCAAAAGAGTGTAACGGACATGCTGAAAATCATAACTGGTTGAAGACCTTCAGCCCTACTACCAACAATGGGAACAACGTCTCCATCATTGTATAGCTGCCCAAAGGAATTACTTACTTTGAAGGGGATAATATTGATGCGTCAAAAAAATAAAAACTTTGGTAAATAAAAAATCAGTCTCATTACTTTACTGCCACACCACATATATTTCATAAATAAATTCTGTGAAAGTAAAGATATTAAAAATAAAAATTTTACTTCACATGCTCAATACAACATAACCTTAAATTATAAATTCGATTTTTTAAATTTTTTGTATTAGATAATGAAACAAACAAAAACATGAAAATCCTAGAGGCTATATTTTTAAATGATAAAGCTTAATAATTTAATTACTTTAAATGATATATCTTGATAATATTAATATCTAAAATATAGAACGCACACAGAGTAAATTATAAAATAGACACAAAAAAACTGAACAACCGCTATGCCGATATTATCAATAACATAGAACGCACACAGAGTAAATTATAAAATAGACAGAAAAAAACTGAACAAACACTATGCCGATATTATCAATAACCTAAAAATAAAGAAATCTAATCAATGATAAATTTAAGAATGCTATAAAAACAATAATTAATAAAGATATGTAGGAGGTAGATAACAGATTATAAACAGACATAAGATACAAGCTCCAAATTGTCAATTGTACTGTTGAGACAATGAAGAGCTTTAGAAAGGTACACATATTTTAACCTTTTTTTTTTTAAACTTATATAAAATTAATTAAGTAATTTAATAAAATATTGTATGGATTAATTAGTCTAATAGAGACAACAGGTGTTGATGTATTTTAGTAAAACATTGTGAAATTTATTATTATATATCTACAAAAAATTAACAACTGATTAGTATCAAATTAAATTATGATTTATTCCGGTATTAAGTTCTGAAGAAAAGGAAAAGACTAAACATTAACTGTATCAATTAAAGTGATTTAGCAAATAGACTTAAAACATAGGTATAACTAGTCGGATACTAAAGAAAGGACCTACATCTGAGTATGACAGATACAAAGTTATAGCAATACTTCCAGTTGCATATAAGATCCTGACAAGTTGGAATAATGTACAAAGACCACACATATATCTATATAACGAATTGTCGAGGCCTTCTGGTCAAGCGTACTTAATGTTATCAATTGGAGTCAGATCTAACACAACCACCTCAACAATTAGGATGAATTTTTTTAATTGATTTCCTTATTGCTATACTAACTATAAATCCAGTGTCAGCTGGTCTATTTTCATCTTTCTCCAATGGTCATCGTGTAGAACAATGAGTGGTAGTCGATGGTTCCATCATGACCATCCTACCTGTTGTATAGCTGTCAATGTTATGAAGTACCTTCATTCACTATTGCTAGGGTGACTTTTGGTCTACATAAGTTCCTAACATTCCATGATCCAAACTGGAATTCAAATTCTATCTCATAAATACCCTAAACAATTACCAATATTAAATGCTTGTCTCCCCTCCATGTAATTTACAACCATTTAGTTGACAGAACCATAAGAGATTCTACCTGTTTCAAACATAAACAGACTTTAAAAATAAAAATCACCAAATCAAACTTTATTAGCAAGAAGATGGTTGGAGTGCGGTCAGTGAATTACACAAATAAATAAAAACTTATTGATTGGTGCCAACGTTTTGGCCAGAATTTCAGTCCTTTATCAGGGCATCTGGAGACAGGTCTAACACCAAACTCTATTAAATCAATTATATCAAATATTTTTTCCCATTTTTCAGAGTGTTACTTTCTTCCAGATCATTATCACAAATCTATGTAATTTAGAAATTCCAGCACCTCAGCATGGCTTGATTAGTTCAGTAGGAATAAAGTAAATTCTGGCTGCATTATTTGATATTAATTTTCTGATTTTTAACTTTCTCCTAACTGAATTCTTCTATTAGCAGTCATGAACTCTAATATGTGAAGGTAGGAGAACTATGGTTATTGACAGCACTCAAAATATTACAAAAATTTCTCTGAACTTATTTAATATCGATACTTTATTCGTAAGGATATTGTAGTTTTTTCTCTAATTCTAATCACTCTAGATTTGAAACATTTATAGGATCCATTAATGCCCTTATTTATATTTTAACACCTCATCCAGAACTTATTACTGTGTTGTGGAGTGTATCAAAGTTGTGGATATTACTTCAGGATAAGTACAATAGATTCTCTGATGAACAATGAAAGTGGTTCCCAAGCTTGCTGGAGGGTTTGAGTTAGGCCTGAACTAGCTATTCAGACAAATTAGATCCTCTAAACAATCTTAACGGCAACAGTACCGAGTATGTTTTAAACTTAAAGAATGAAACATCGAAAATTGTTAAAAAAAAAAAAATAAATAAATAAAAGAGATTATCTTAAAAATAAAATCTAAGAAACAGAATCGAAAATAAGGATAATCTATTAAAATATAAAATTAAAACACCTATAATAACTGGAAAATTGTGAATTTATACTTACTTGGATTTATCATAACCAAAAATTTCACTTATATATTTTGAGTAATCAGAGCCATCTTCAACCGTATCATCATCAATAAAATCTTCTAGCTCTGAGTCTTCCTCTTCTGAATCTGAACCAATACGCCCTTTAACATAACATATTTAATTGATTCAACAAAAAAATATATACAATATTAATCAATTTAAACTAAGTGCACTAAATTTCCTAATAATGAATAGATAATGATTTCAGAGAGTAAACTCAAAATATTCATATACATTATTACTCCAGGTATTTGTAGAAATAATGCAAGATTTCCTTCATTTCTACTACTTTATAAAAGTTTGTTAATTAGAAATACTTCTAATTCCAAGTACATTAACATGTATCAGCGTTAACAACAGTGAAAATTCATTTAAAATAAAAAAATTGTAATCTGCATTAAGACTTTATTAAACACAAGGTTAAAACTTTCTTCTAATATGTGTAATATAATATATATACATAGTAAATAATGTAATCAATATTCATGGTATATTTCTTGGAGATATGTTAAGTATAACAGTTAACTTAAAACAGTTTTTTAAAATTTTTCTAAAGTCACTTTTCAAGAATCAGAATGTGACTTAAGTATGAGGACCACTTGTATATTGTTATTGGACATTAAAACTATAATTTAAACAATTTCTACTTAAATAGTAAAAGATAAAACAATAAATAAACCATTTCCAGGTTGTGAGAATTTATTATAGCTGTATACGCAACTTAACATTAACTTAGAACCCACCTGCAACTGATTCCTATCCCACCCACCTAAAGCCATCGTTAATTGCAATTTTCATTAACTATAGTCTCTGTCAAAGGAATATTGAACTATATACTTACAAATAAACCTGTAATATGTATTAAAAATTAGATCATTTTTATAAAAAAAAACACTCACTTCTTGATTGAACTGGCTTTCTTTCCTGAGAAAGCTTTTTACCCTTGCTTGCATATTTCATTTTTAGTAACTCCATTTTTTTCAGCCTAGTTTTTTCAGCTAACATTTCTTTTTTCAACTTCAGTAATTCCAATTGTTTATCAATATCTGATAATTCCTTTTCTTTAAAGGCTACTTCTTTAACTTTACCATTTTTAGAAGAATCTAAGTTATTTTTTAAGATAGGCTTCAAACCATTTTTAACATTACTGGTGGTACTTGCTATTTTAAGCTTATTGGAATCATTGGTTTTCTTTTTCTCTTGTGATTTATTATTCTGGCCAGGTAAATTTTTGGCCCATACAGTGGGATTTTTTTTTAAACGTTCCATGAGCTGATCACCACTTAATTTTTCTTTTATGTTCTGAGAATTTTTTTGAGAATCTGATTTTGGCCTGATATCTTTTTTAATGTCTAGGCCATTTTTAACTGGTCGTTCATGATTAGTTAAATTCTTATCCAAATGTTCTGAAGACCTCTTTACTCCTTTCTTGACATGTGTTTCTTTATTATCTTTATCTTTGTTATCTTTTTCTTTATTATCTTTATCTTTGTTATCTTTTTCTTTGATATCTTTATCTTTGTTATCTTTATGTTTAACATCATTATCTTTCACGCCGTTTGTTACACCACTAGGATTTTTCTTCTTAATCAATTTTCTAACCTCATCTCTTTCAAATTCCATTTTTTCTTTTTTTGTCATAAGTCTTTCCGGTTCTTTTTTCAATTTATTTTCATCAATAATTATTGGTTCGAACTGTTTCTTTTCAGCAATCTGGAGAAGCTGATCAAATTTTAGAGGAGGTGGAGCAATAATTTTACGCTTAGGTTTAGTTTCAGATTTCTCAGGTTTAACTTCCTTCTCAGGTTCATTCACAACTTCTGCTTCTTCACCTTCAGTACCATTAGAATCCAGTTTCCTCTTTTTCCTCTTATGTGGCATCATTTCTTCTTCAGCTTCTTTCTGTAAAGCAGCTTTGACTCTATCCTACAAAATTAAAAAAAAAAATATTAAGAATATTATAATAAGTTTACTTTCATGTGTTTGAACATTAGTAAAACCATATAACTTGTGAACTGATATATAAATACTGTAAACACATTGACGTTAGTTAGGTGATGACTCTTTTGATTTACAATTTAAATAGGAATTTTAGATGCATATATATGTTGTTTTTTTTAACAAGGTCAGGTAGAAATCTTCAAGATGACATGGATATGCCTATACCCATCTGTGCAACCGGCCATCAAGCACTCCTGGGAAAGTAGCATCAGACCGACAATGTTATTGGCCGTTCAGTGCTGATCTGCACAATTGATGGAACTGATCTCTGTGGGATAAAAGAAAAATACATGTTCCATGCACTTGTTTTCAAATGGGCATTCGGCTATATTGTTCAGCTTAACTTAATGTTGGTAAAATTGAAAAACAAGATGTTCTTTAAGCAACTGGGTGAAGTGGCAGTCCATCTTTCCATATTCCCTGTTCACCCAGGTGCATGTGCATGTGCATTTGCGTGTGTGTGCGTGTGCGTATGTGAGTGATTGCGTATATGTTCAATCGTCAGACAGATTATAATAAATACCTAAACATTTTATTTACCCTATTTGTGGCTAGTCAGGTAAAATTATCAAGAAAATCTGTAAAAATTATAGTAACAATAAAATTGTAAAGATAGTAAGTTAATTAATAAGGTCAATAGAATTTCATAAGTACTGGCTAAACTCCAATAAAAAAATACCATATCCTATGTTTGACGTTGAAATGGTAACTCATTTAAGTTAATTTTAACCCAGTATTAAAACAACAGGATTAATCTAAAAACAGCATAGGCTTCCTTGCATCCTTTTTCTTTGGGTAGTATTCATATTTAGCAGTATTTTAACGTTAGGCATGGGAATGAATGGAAAAACACGGAATATGTATCCCAAGGTAACGATGGCACTGCGGAAGCTAACCTTAGAAAGAGGTTTAACCTCTGACAGTCCCTCCGAACATAAGAAAAATAGACATTTTTTGGACCAGAATTCGTAATTTTACCACACTGTGAAAGGGTTAACTCATGCACAATTCATGCTCTATCTGAAATCTGTTCATTTTTGGGGTTTCAAACACAGGGCCCAATCTACATAACATAGGAATGTACTTTGGCATTAATGTTTTAGTACCATCAATCATTACCGTTTCAATCCATCGACTTACATATGTCAGTGTTTTGAAACCTCTCACTTTTTAAAATAACTTATATTAAAGTTTCAGTAAGAATTTAAGAATTGAACTTGAGATTCATCACTTCTCCATGAGATTCTCTTTCTTTTGATATCTTATTCGTCAAAATCCATTTTTCCTAAGACCTGGGAGAAAAGGGATCAATACTTTCCTTAAGTATAATGTTTTCCTCAAACCACTTTCAAGGAAAATGAAAATTAATGAAAATTAATGTTAAGGAAAATGAAAGTTAATGTTGATTATTAATAAGTTTTATCAACCTTTTTATTATAATTAACAATTGATCTAGCTGGTTTTGGCATGTTACCATACTACCATGATCATATGAAATTGTGTATTACTATTTGGAAGTCAATAAGAAGTACAGTTTTCTTTAAAGAAGCCGATCTTTCTTGATCCAGTGCAGCATTTTACATTGCAGTTTCTTAGTCTTAAGACATAGAGAGAAACCAAGGGCCCTGGGACATATTTACCCAGACCTCCATGAAATATTAAATTCCACTGAAACCTAATCTCAACCATTATAATTTATGCTACAAAAACATAATGCAGGTATTACATAATTATTATACTATGTAATACAAAACTTTCTAGATTAATATAAACATAAAATTTGACCAGCTAAGCCAAGCTGAATTTATTAATAAAAGGATACAGTTAAGTATTGTAACAAGCAATCACATCTTTATCATGTTTTAGTTAACAAGAAAGATATTAAAGACATCAGAGGAATAAGATAAAAAGAAATATATATCATAAAGTATTCACCTTAGCTGCATTTAAATCCTTAACTTCCTTCTTAGGTTTAGAAAATATTGAAGGTTCGTTAGGCATTTTTTCATATTTGTTGAGTAATTTATTATAGAAAGCAGAAGCTTCTTGAGAAACATAGCCATAATCATCTTCATCACATTGCTTAAATCCTAACATAATTAATGATACATTAAAATTATTATCTAAAACTATAAGAAAACAAAAATATCACAAAAAACAAGTAATTTAAAAAAAAATAAACCCATATTCATAGGAGGAGGAATAAAAAGATACCAAATAGTAATTACATGACACTGCTGGCAGGATAGTTCAATAGTAAATTTAATAAATATAAAGTACAAATAGTAATGTTATATCAATATCATAAATCTTTCAGGATAGTTGACTTTAGTAATCTAGGAGAAAATGAATCGGTCAAAACCGTTAATTGTCACCTCCCCCTCCACTCATGTATTCTATCAAAGTCGCCAAAGCTATTAACTTGAACAGGAGGGTGGTCCTGATTTGTTCTTTACTCATTTATTATTATTATTAATTTTATTTTTATTTATCCTTTCACGACCTTTATTTAATCTCAACTTAGTTTTTTATTTTCCGTCTTTTAATGTGTTAAATTTTGTTTTCTCAAATCTACTTGTCTGTTTTTGTATATTATTACATCACCTGTACATTTTTTAATTTATTATTAATTTAATTTTTTATATTCTTATTATTGTTTATTTTATATTAATACTATATATTTTCTTGTTTTCTATTATTTACATAACATTTTCTTAATTTACGTTTTTTGTATTTTATTATCTTACAATGTCAAAATGTTCTTAGTTTTTTTGTATCTTTTTAGCCCTAATAAATCGCTACAAAGTGGAGCAACATGTCAAAAATAAATAGTTGTTAACAACAATAAAAAAAAAAAAGATTTTATATATATACAATTGCCAACTTTTTTTTTTCTTTTGAACACAAGCCTAACCATCTTCTTCATTATTTTTATTGATCTTTCTGACCATCACCAGGACCATCTCCTTTTTAAAATGTTAGAACAAATTTATAATAATAATTATAAGATACTAACCTCCTAATGTAACAGCTGTATTAACATTATCAATTGCATCTTCCATTACTGATTTATTAGCTGACTTAGTGGATTTCAGCATCACCTGAACTCTCCTTTGGGCTTTTTTATCTTGACTTCTCAAAGCCAAAAGCTCCTAAAAATAACAGTATAGTATTATCTTTGATCCATCACTACATTAACAGTTTATCCACTAAAACTGATATTTGTTTTCCAAGTTATGCTAATTAACCTCTAAAAGCTTAGGTTATTTAATAGACATTCAATAACCAACTTTGAATAAAATGAGAATAATTGTAATGTTTTGAATTTATTACTCTGGTATTGTATACAAGAATATTAGTAGTAATATAATTATTGAAAAGTTTGTCATAATATATTGGGTATGAAGAGCTTGGGAAGCGGGTACTGGTTACAGCACCTATTTATCTGCCTTACATTATTCTTGGGAGACTGTATAGCCAATGTTCCCCAACCAACTGATATATCCTTAAACAGATATCTTTAGCGATTTAATGATAACAGGATTAAATCGTGGCTCCTACTCCAAGTATGAATGGTCTCCAATTACCTCTAAAATAACCAATGCCTACAATTAAAAAAAAATTATATATATACACTTACAACTATATAGAAATATTACAAATTCAAATAAATGAGCAGTAAGAATAATATTACATGATTTTTTTTTTGGGGGGGGAAGAAGCAAATTAATGGTAACATACTAATTATTGATATTCTGATATCAATAGCTTCCCAAAACCATATTCTTTTCAAGCACCTCAGAAATTGATTTGGAGGAAAGGTTAGAAACTAGTGGGTTTAAGTGGGTGGGTATGAAAGGCATAAAAAAAGATAAATATCTATTTTAGGAAAAAACATGCATTGAGTGAGAAGCCCTGAAAATATCAAGAACTAGTAACAAAACTAAAGGAGTTATACCATCTGCAATGCATTATATTAATACCAATTATATCAATGAATGGGTTGAATCTAAAGTCAACAGTTACAGATTTTGATTTGTCAAGAACTGCTTGAAAGTTTTTAAATGCTTGACAAAATTTATATCTCTAGGTGGTTGAACCATGTCTCCAACCTAAGTTCTGAAGCCGCAATTGCAAGAAAAAGAAAGACCATAATAACTACAATAAAAAACAAACACTGACATGAGATTTGAAAGAATATAGAAGTATGGAAGGGAAAGAAGTACCAGATGCCAAACTTCATTCACAACCTACAATTTAAATAAATATTAGTAATAGAAAAAAGTTATTAAAACATTAAGCACTTAGATATAAGTGTGCCTAAAGCATGATGAGTGTCATGAACTGGAGGAGAGTATAAAAAACAGAGAATTTTAGTATTCTATGCTGTGACAGGCTTTAGTTCAAAGTGTGTCATCACATCAAATTACAATAATATCAAGATTATAAAATAATTTTGACAGTCAAACATATATATA
>NW_027113041.1:15473-22655 GCF_000696795.3 Halyomorpha halys | reverse complement strand
TACACACACACACACATTATTATTTTTTGTTTTTTACAGCATTAAAACCCATTGCCAGACAGCACCATGCGATTGTGCACACATAGGAAGTTTTGAACATCAGTCACAGCTGGCTAACTTATGCTTGAACTTTTGAGTTACAGTGGTATCATAGATTCAAATTTGGGTCCTCAATATGATAATTTTCAAGTAGTTAATTTCATATTTAAAAGTAGTTAATAATTCTCTTATTGTCTGATCATAATATTGTTAGAAGAAACATATATTAATGACAATAAAATTATAAAAAATTAACTTAAGATAAATGATAAGTGGATATAGTTTATTTAATGAATGATTAAACTTTTAGAAATTTTGATTCAATTTTATATTTTCATTGAAATTTTGGGGTTTAAGTTCAATCAAATAAACACAACTTTCAAATATCCTTTCGTTCACAATCTCTACCCCAGGATAGCTCTACTATTGTTGACTGCTCCAAGTAATTTTTAGCATCCTTCATTAAATCTCATAAATCTTATAATCCAATCCATCCTTCATATATATTCTTACCACAAAACTGCTCATTCATTTAACAAACTATATCCCTTATGGAATTCTATTCCTCCCCTGGCTCCCAATGCTCCTTATCAGGCTACACATTTAAAATAAACAAGAAAAAGATTCAGTAGTTGCCACTAGATACAGTAAATTATACTGTATAAAACAACTATATTATTTCAACTTTTTTCACTTCTTAAATTCTTTATTATTGTAGACATTTTCAGCTAAAACCATCTAATCTTCAACCTTTTTATCGTTCTATATTACATATTTTTCATACCAAAAACTTAAAACATCATTTCATCCAGCACAAAAAAATTTCTTCACATGATATCCACTTATCATTTATCTTAAGTTAAATTTTTATAATTTTATCGTCATTAATATATGTTTCTTCTTCAACAGTGTTGAGATCAGACAATAAGAAAATTATTAACTATTTGTAAACATGAAATTTATTAGATATCATATTAAGGGCCCAAATTTAAATCTATAATGTTACAATGTAACTCAAATGTTCAAGCATATGTTCGACCAGCTTCCAGAATATCTTTACTTTTGACATGGTAAACCAATATTATTGAATTTTCAATATTATAAAGTTTTCAAAATCCTTGCAAATAAAAAAAATACCTCTTTCTTCTTCAGAGCATCCTCTCGTTTTTTTTTTTCTTCGGCCTCTTTACGTGCTAAAAATTTTTTTATATTTTCTGACGAAACTTTGGATCTTTCCAGTTTTTTGGGGGGTGCAAACTCTGTTTTATAACATCTAACCTACAAATAATAGAAATCATTTTAAAGCTTATAAATTTGAAAATACAAAAAATAACTCAATATATGTTGGTCAACGTGTTATATTTGATGAACTAAGGAAAAAATGAAAACTACAGGTGAGGTACAGAAGGAAAAACCAAAACAATCCTTAGAGGACATACAATTATAGAATAAAAAAAGTTCATTGTTCAATATCAAGCAATTATAATTTTTTCAAAACAATATGGTTTGAATTTTAATAAAAACCTAAAACTACGCTTTGACCATAGCATTACAACAATCATTTAATTGTATAATCTAAGTTAATTATTTATGAATATATACTCTAAATAATACATATTCATTTATTAATAAACTAAACAGAACTGATAGAAACGTAAACAACAGTAAATTCTTCAGAAAATGCAGCTTACTATTAACAACAGAATATGTTTCCAAATTTTAAAGAAAATTAGTTAAATCAATCCTAAATTGAAGGATTTATTTAAGAAATTACAAGATATATGATATTGAAATTAAAAGAGAAAATCAAAACATCCTAAAATTAATACTGATTAACACAGTAATTTACAATCACAAACAGAAAAAAAAAAAGCTTATCAATTTAAAAACAGACATGAAAACTACCAACAGAACATTCCAGTAAATTACCAATTAACAATGTTTAATTTAATTGGTGTAAAGTACATGGGTTAGTTGAATGTTAAAATTAATTGAAAATAAAAAGAAGATACTAAATATGGACAATAAAATTACAAATATATGACCAGTACATAAATATAGCATGGGCATAAATATAGCTTCATACCATTATTAAAGAATTCACTCAAGAAATTTAACATCAATAAAAAAATTGGAATTAGCATATGGTAAGAAAATTATAAGCAAGTAAAAAGAAACTATTAAAAAACCAATCAAATCTACGAAATATTCCGATTTAATATAACTGTCATTATGCAAACACTTTAATGTACCAAGTATTAGAAATGTAAATAATATAATATATAATTTTGAAAACTTACTTCTTTTTTTGCAGAGCTTTTGTTTATTTCTTGTGCTTTGTAAAGAAGTTCACCGTAGTCCATTTTATATTATTTTATTATTTTTTTTTTCTTTTTTGAAATTTAAAATAAAAGAAAACAAAACAGAAACCCAAACAAAAGGTTATAAACCACTAATAAAACCTACTTAAAAATAACCGAAGGTAACATAATCGCAAACTAATATAATTAATCGATTGTTGGTTAGTCCTTATTAATACATATAATGATTATTTCATAATTCAAGAAAATAACAATTTTTAAGTATATTAAAAATTATTAAATTTATTACAGCCTGAAAAAATACCGCATTTCCTCGAATTTAGGACGATCCCAAATATAAGAGGTTCCCGCATTTTGAAAATAATTTTTAGAAAAAAAATGTGGTGGAGTAACAATTAAACAAATAATAAGAAATATATTTTCAAAACCAATATACATAACTCAAAAAGAAACGTACTTGCTTCAGGTACTATGTGGATTAATAGCGTCATGAAATTATAATGGACTTTTGAAATTTGAACAAACCTTCAAGTTTTTCTAAGACTTCAGTTCTTTTCAGTTCTTAACTCTAAGTACCATTTACATAAGCTACTCTTATGTTTATTGCATATTACCTCCGGTTTCCACCCCCAACTCTCAGTTCATATATGGGCCATTCACCAATTTTGGTACTAATTTAGTTACAGAACAACGATCGACCATTTGCATGTGAATGATTTGATTTTTCTTTTATTATCCTCCTTGAGGACAACATTTATTTTTCCCTTTATGTCTCTAATCATTAGTTGTCATTTAGCTATTAAATATATATGGTTGTTTCTCTATTACACTTTACATAGTATCGTAATATTTGCAGAACCATTTTACTTACATGGTTATCTCGGTTCTTTTGTAAAGATTCTCTTGAGTGTAAAGATGAAAAATAGTCGATTTGTCTCTCCTTAGGCACTCTATAAATCTTCTTTTATACTGTAAATTTCATAAAAAAAAAAAATAATAAGAATGGTATTTTTATCTTCTGCCCAAAATGAAGTGAAATAGCAGTTGACGTAAGTAGTCTCTACTTACCAGTTTGGTGTTTTTAATTGTATTTATTTGTTTTTTTCTTGAATTTATGGAGTGTTTTTTTTTTTTTTTTTTTAATTCACACTATGTTTTATGTTTATAATCTCTAAGTTTAACTTTGTCATTGATCACTTAAAAAAAACAAAACAATTAAACTATATTTCGTTTTATTGTAGTCATACAAGTTATTTCCTAGAATAAAACTTTTTTTAAAAATCGATGTGTGTTAATTAAGTGTGTGTCATCTTCAAAATATTATCAAGGACCATTTCCTGAAGGCAATAAAAATTTTAAAAATTGAATCAATCAACTTTAATTTTCAAAACATTTTGAATTCTAAATAGCATCAAATTTGAAGAATGACCCATATACCGTTTTAATTGACCCTATGTATGCATCATCTCTAAACATAGTTTGAACACTTTTTTTGCAAGTACTCTCCCCAATGTTTATGATAAGTAAACGATTTTCTTATTGTCCCCGATCGTGATATGCAGTATTGTTATTATTTCTCTCAATGTAACGGAGGTAATTACCGCAGTTCAGGAGTTTTTGAATTTCCTATGAAAATATTTAATTCAATATTTATTCTTTAAATTATCATATTTCTTTTCATTCTAGTATACCCAAGAGCATGAGCAGTAAACCAAAAAAATCGAAAACTTATTACTTCAATGAAGAATGGGAGCTTGATTACTTTTTTACAATGCTGAATAATAAGTGTTGTTTAATATTCGCTGGAATGCACCTTATATTGAAACACAGTGTATAAACATAGTATACATTTCACACCCCCTATTCCCGCTTAGACCACGCTTATTGTTCAACGCGGGGATGGTGGACACACATAAAATGTTTTTTACTGTTCTTACTGTTTTATTAGATACGGTTAGATAACTTAAAACATTCTTATTATAGTGAGAACAAACTACACCACACCAAATTTGATGAAAACCTCCCTACTACTCTTTTAAGCTGTACAATCGATATATTCACTGTTAGTCACAGCAACATGTATACAATAAAAAATTAATTTTTACATCTCACTTTAACACATCCTCTTAAATATTCATTTTTTATTAAATTTAGTTTTACATAATTTTTCTTACAAAAACAGGATAAGCAGAATTTTCATTTTACATACATTAACAAAATAATTTTTGAATTACAATATTAGTTTTGTGCACAGAAAAAACTCTTAAGTTTCAATTTTTTTTATTTTAATATTTCACAACCACTTTACTGAGTTCTAGATTCAAACACCTCCAACTGGTCGTCTGTCCTTTTGTAGATGATTTGAACTTTTTGTCTTTTGACTACATCTTTATTTTTTCAGTCAGAATTATAATATTCACCAGATTTAACATTATTCGTTGAATCACTAAATTTCTTTTTCTGACTGGCTTACTTCTTCTTAGTACCAGTAGTATATGTCTTTACTTTTTTCTTGATTTGTATCGATTATCGATTGTAACAGGTGAGAAAGGTTTTTTCTGTGATACGATGGAGTCAGTGTAGAGATGCGACATCGAAAAAAAAAACATCGATGTTCATACTAGAACATCTATGTTGAAAAAACATTGATGTTTAACCAATTCAGTAACATAAAGTCTGTTCCAACGACTACGCATGCTCCGGACAGTCAGAAGAGCTTTATCAATAAAAGAATAGGACATCGACTACAAAAAACAGCGATGTTTTAAAAAATCGTTGCTTACAATTCATTACCCAAAATACATACAGTTTGTTGAACAACTATTTCAGATACATAATGTCTGCTCCAGCGATCACGAATTCTACGGCCTGTCAAAAGCGGTTTTTGAAACAATGAATGGGACATCGGCTACAAAAAATATAGATGTTTTAAAATATTGTTGGTTACAATACATCAACCAAAATACATCGGTGTTTTTGAACATCCATTTGAGTAACATAACGTCTTTTCCAACGATCACGCATTCTACGGCCTGTAAGAAGTGGATTTTGAAACTAAGAATCCGACATCGACTACAAAAAAACATCGATGATAGGTATGCAAAAATATGTAATACAAAAATGTAAAGAAGTTTATTTTGTATAACTTAGCATAGGTTGATGTGTTTTTTTTCCTTAGAAAGACGTACAGATAATTAGCACACAAATTAAACCTAGTTTAATTTACTCTACAGTATTTTGTAAAGTATATCTTCGTACGATTAGTAGTTTCCATGATATTTGCCTAAATGAGTTCACAAAATATTTATTTTTCATCATTTGGAAAAAAAATATTGCCTATTGAAAAATGTATATTAAACCTGGAAGAAGACAGAAGGAATGAGTTGATCGTATGAAGTAGATTGAAGGAAGATAGTCCGGGTGGCGGTCAATAAAAGTCTCAAAATAGTAAAAGAAAATTATTTATTGTGTACTAACGTTTTGCAGGGCTTCGGAAGGGCTAACAGAAAAACAAGATACAAACATTGTAACAATTGAAAAAACATTAAAATAAATAAACGGAGAAAATGAAAAAATAAAATAAATAATTGTTTGTTTTGTTTTACATACATACATATAAAAGGACTAGAAACTAGTTTCTAATAGATATAGCCAGGTGTGATACAATTCTACAAAGAGAGTAATAAATTGTAGACAAATATTCGTTAAATATGATAAAATTGGGGCATAGTAGCAAGGAAAAGAATACATTAAGAAAATCAATAAAAATAACAAATAAACATAAATGGGAGTACATGTCAGATTGGGAGCAGAGATGTCAATTGCCAAGTGGGGCATCCGTTCTCAGGTGTAAAATATAAGGGTAAGATTTTTTATGATATATATAAGTTAAGTATTGGCGAAAGCAAAATGTCAAAAAAGAGAAGAAGGAATAAGATCTAACTCGCTTGAACTGCTGTAAAGCACTAACTTTATTGGGTTCGGTACATCTCTTTATATACGTGCGATCAGCTGATCTCCTCAGTCAGCTGACATCGAAGTAACAGCTGACTAAGGCTGTAACTCCCCACCACCAGTTTAAGAACAATCCTCGTAAACTTCAGCTATACAATAAATTAATATAAAATACAACAAAAATAACTATTTACAATAAAGTATATACAATAAAGAAAGCAAAACAAAAATAAAATCAAGAATTTATACAATTTAAAAAAAAATGCCATGTAATTTATTCAGTACATCGACATAATCAAAGATACTTGAAGAAGTTTGTCGGGGGGTGCGGTCAGCAAAGAACAACATAAATAAATAAACTATCTACACCTCAATAATCAAAGATAAATTTAATTAAAAAAAAAAATTAATTACCACTTACGAAAAGATAACACAACAGATAAGCTGAGATGAGGACACTCCGGATTACTCTTGCGCAGTTGTTTCGGTTAGTGGGACTTTAAGTTGTTCAATATGAACGGTCCTGCGCTTTTTGGGTTCTCTAATGCTCTCAATAGTTACAACATTATGTTCTCTTATTATTATCACCCTGAATGGTCCCTCGTATCGCTGTATCTCCTTACCCCTGTTTGATAACAACTTTCTATATACAATTGTTCCAATGTTTACCATTCCCTTTCTATGTGTGAGGTTTAAATTCTCCCGAGCTACTCTCCTAGTTTTTTCCCTCTCCAATTTTCCCCGGACTTTTTCCCATAGCTTTTTCCTAGTGACATGATTGTTGCTTATCTCATCACCGTCCGCCGCCGTGCCCATGTAGTCCCGCCGGATTCCAAAAAGCCCGAAAAGGATCTCAAACGGCGAAAAC
>NW_027113041.1:12472-14027 GCF_000696795.3 Halyomorpha halys | reverse complement strand
GTCAAAATCAAAAGTGTGTTTGAGTGTTAAGCTATGTTCAGATAATTTAGAAGCCATGAAGTTACGGGAGGAGACGGAATATTTGTGCTGGGTTATGCGGTCTTTAAGTAAATTTTTTGTTTCCCCAATGTAGGATGCATTGCAATTAGTAGTGGAATAAGGGATACGGTACACAACCTGGGAACGGTATTGTGGAGGAATTGGATCTTTAAGATTGGTTGGTGTAAATAAAAGATTGAGGAACGTAATTGTTTTTGAATGTTGTCTGTAAGAAAGGGGGTGTAAGGTAATGATCTGTATAGGGGGATGGAAAAAGATTGAAGATTTTTGGAGGGAAGTTGTTGTTTAAGAGAATTTGTTTAATGCGGAGATTAATACATGTTATTGTCATGAAATTGGGAATCAAAGAGAGAAAAACCACGATGAATAAGATTTTTGCCTGTGTTTAGTTTTTGATGGTAAGGATGTTGTGAGTGATAATTTAAAAGTCTTTCTGAGTAAGTTGGTTTTGTGTACCTATCGGTGGATATAGTATTATTGGCGTTTTTTATGATGAGGAGGTCAAGAAATGGTAGCGAATTGTTTGTTTCTGATTCAACTGTAAAACTTAAGCGAGGATGGTAGGAATTAAAGGCAAATAAGATATCGGTGATTTTATTGGGATTCAGTATTAATAGAAGGTCGTCAACATATTTTTTAATAAAAATGATGTCATTAGTGAACTGTAGGGTAACGGAGTTTAGTAAATCGTTAAGTACGATATTGGAAAGATCGGGGGCTAAAGGATTACCCGTAGTAATTTGTTTTAAAAATTGACCCTGGAATGTGAGGTAGCCGGATTCACAACAAAGTTGGAGAGACTTGAGGTAAGAAGGAAGGTCTAGGGAAGTATGTGGTTCAATGGTGGACCAGTTGGATTCTACTAAAATTAGGACTTTACCTATGGGGATATTGGTAAATTGAACTTATTAATAAGTTTTTGTTTTTTGTGTATGCGGGTTTGTCTAGTTGCAATAACTTTGTCATCTACTTGGTTCTCTGCACCTTCACCCCATGTACTTGCTCTACCAATTTCTGTACCATTTCTTCCATTCATTGCTCGGTCAAGTTGCTCGACATCTCTTTCAGTGGCCATCAACATACGAACTTCGTCTTTAAGTTGTTGGAGGTCATTCGAAGATAGAAACTGTCTCGTCAGTATTACTCTGACCTGATCACTTAGTCTCTGTGCGCCTACGTCAATATCTCGAAAGGACTCACGCCAGTATCTCTGTATACGGTTGAGATTAGAGATGCGACATCGATAAAAAAACATCGATGTTTTTCATCATCGATGTTTTTTTTAACCATTTCAGTAACATAAAGACTATTCTAAAGACTACCCATGCTCCGGCCAGTCTGAAATGCTTTTTCAATCAACAAATAGGACATGGACTCCAAAAAACATCGATGTTTTTATAATATCGTTGCTTACAATACATTACCCAAAATACATCGATGTTTTTGAACATCCATTTGAGTAACATAAGGTCTGTTCCAACATCACGCATTTTAC
>NW_027113041.1:7004-7587 GCF_000696795.3 Halyomorpha halys | reverse complement strand
TTTTCACCTCTTAATATGTTTTGCAGTTCTGCTTGGAAAGTTTTGTGTCATTGATCAAAGTGTTGATATGAAGGTGCAAGATCTTGTGATTACAGTTTTTGGGCTCCAGGCTAAATCCTGTAATTGGTTTGAGGTGTGTTATGTTGCATTACTATTAAGCCCAAATACTCACGAAGATTTTCTTGCCCGTTCTGGTCATCTTACGATCAGAGTGTTGTTCCTATAAAATATCTGTTGTTGATGGCATTAGTATTAATAATTCTACCTAGTTTTAGGAGCTTTTATTAGCTTCCTGATCCCAACATTGTCTTCCTTCCGAAGTAATTGGGCCTAGCAATCAATTTGATGGTTGACATTGATCCACCCACATTTTTCTTCACTTGGGATTTTCAAAATAAATCCATTTTTCATTACCAGTTATATTTGTATGCAAATAAAGACTATTTTTTACAAAATTTCACTAATGACTTTTCAATTTTCTAAATATCTGTAGGGGCTATAGTCTTTTTTTTAAAAAAAAAAGGAGAAATAAGAGAGATGAAGAATAAACAAAACCTCACTATTATATTATCTTAAACACTTA
>NW_027113041.1:0-6954 GCF_000696795.3 Halyomorpha halys | reverse complement strand
TGGAAGAAAAAAAAATGTTATCTATCTATTATATTATATCATGTAAAAATATGTAACTTATATTTGTCCAGTCACGGACTGATCAGTATGCTGTGTAATGTAGCAACCCGATGTATTTGGGCAGCATGAATGAATAAAGTATTTCTTTCTCTCTTCTCTCTTGTATATTTTTTAATGATTATAGCAATACCATAGTTATAACATACGTGACACTCAATAATGCAGATTATATATTAAAAAACGACATTCTTTTCAGGACAAATATTTTAATTATTTAGTAATGTCTCTCACTACACCTGTCCTCCAATTGCCAAATAATTTGTGGACACAGTCTCCTTCCAATGATTTTTTTTGTTTTGAGGGTACCTTTCAGAGACACTATTTTTCACCTCTTAATATGTTTTGCAGTTCTGCTTGGAAAGTTTTGTGTCATTGATCAAAGTGTTGATATGAAGGTGCAAGATCTTGTGATTACAGGTTTTGGGCTCCAGGCTAAATCCTGTAATTGGTTTGAAGTGTGTTATATTGCATTACTATTAAGCCCAAATACTTAAGAAGATTTTCTTGCCCATTCTGGTCATCTTACTATCAGAGTGTTGTTCCTATAAAATATTTGTTGTCGATGACATTAGTATTAATAATTCTACCTAGTTTTAGGAGCTTTTATTAGCTTCCTGATCCCACCATTGTCTTCCTTCCGAAGTAATTGGGCCTAGCAATCAATTTGATGGTTGACCTTGATCTACCCACATTTTTCTTCACTTGGCATTTTCAAAATAAATCCATTTTTCATTACCAGTCATATTTGTATGCAAATAAAGACTATTTTTTACAAAATTTCACTAATGACTTTTCAATTTTCTAAATATCTTTTGATATGGCTCCAATTATTGTCCTTCTTTTAAAATTTTTCCCATTGCATGTTAGTGCTCGAAGATTGTTTGCTAAGCAATGTTTAATCTTTTTACTATCTAATCCAATATTACATGCAATTGTTGGTGTTTTTTGTTTTACATGCAATCCTTGTTTTTTTTTTGGGGGGGGGTTCATGGATTTTATTTATCTTTTACTTGAAAGATATCCCTTTTGAAGTGTTTTAAACTACATTCTCATATATCTTGAGATGGAGAATAATAAGTTCATTATTAACTTCCCTCAGAATTCAGAATATGGCATCATATTAAAAAACATTTATAGAAATAAAATAATGAATTAAGATTTTACACAAATCCATTATTTATGTCATGAAATTTTACATTATCAACTCAAAAATATCTATAACATCTTCCAAAAATTAGACATATAAAGGTTTAAAGCATCCTGATAATGATACAAAATGATGAACTTGTTGAAAGGAATATGGTCTGGGTGCGGTAAAAAAAACTCAAATAGTAGAATTATACTATTTGAGTTTTTTTTACCGCACCCGGACCATATTCCTTTCATCTTTACACACAGTCAATCAATAATCTTCCATGATGAACTTGTTGATTTATGTATACAGTGGAACCTTGATTATTCTGGGTAATGGAGAAGTGGGTAGATGTTTTGTGGATAAATGGAAACTGTGGTTAATCAAAACACCTAATGAATTATATAAATATGTGTCCATAATATCATGTTATAATGTTTTCATGGCTTGAAATATGAAGTAATCCATCTTTGTTTTATGCTATTTAAATTCTTTACTTCATCCTAATTATTATAAACTGACTATAATTTCATTGTTACTGAACTTGAATTCTATTCTTAATTTATAATGTAGGGGGTGACGGTAGCAGTGCGGTAACATGCCTGTCTACCAACCTAAAGGTTGCGAGATCGAGACCTCGGCCCTATCCGGGATTTTTTCAAGCTTATAATTATACAATACTCACTCACAGCCTCTCCCCAGGCATTTGTTAGGCCCATTAGCCAATGGGTGGTACTCACAAAAATAAACGTAAGTGATAGACCTACCCTATGAAAACCATGTCAAGAAACATGCGATGTACTTTTTTAGTACATCACGCAAGGCCTTGGACCTCCATGGTCTGTCGCCCCAATAATAATAATTTATAATGTGAAACTTTCTTGTACTAAGAGGGTTTTTAATTTTACTGCAATATTTTTTTTATTAGGTGTCCTGTTTTCTATTTGTTTATTTATATTAAGTTTTTATTGCAGTTTGACAATCATTAACTCATGATCAGAAAATATGACCTTATGTTTATTATACTGTTAACCAGTTTAAAGCTTTTTCAATGTAGCAGTGTTTATTATATTAATAAAATTTAATGCTAACTTTCTTTACCTATTGTCAATAAATAAACATTTTCTCTTCTCACCTTTGTTTTTGCATCTCCTGTTGTTTCCATACATATATTGTATACCCTTACTATTTCATATTTTAGTTTTCATTTTACTTCATCATCATCACTGTCTTTGGCAGAAGAATGTATGTTTATTAAAAGTATTTTGAACCAATAATTCTATCACTTAAAAATTTACATCCTTCAAAAACTGAATTCCATTTTTAATACCTATAGTGTTAAGCCCTCCTATAACATCTAAACCTCTTCCGGAAACAAAATATCTAAATCATACATAACCTAGTTTGCATCCAATTTTAACCCTCCTACTGTATTAAAATTTCTATTGTACTGGAGTTCCATGTTCCAACATTTAAATCTGACAATTTTAACTTGGGCCCTAAATCCTCTGAAGCAGTCAGCATGAGAGCTAATCAGTCAATAAACAGTATAAATTATTACATCCTATATAATAATAACGAAAACACACATTTTCTTCATGTATTGTTACTTATGTACAAATACCAATTTCATATTCGTATGTTTAATTTTAGTTTTTGTTGAGAAATAAAATATATTGATGAGAATAAATGCATTTGATTCTAGGAGAGGAAATTGTAAAAGTGTTACATTAGGAATGGACTGTGAAGTAGGACTGAGAAGAAGAACATACTATGTACTATCAGGTTCAGTACTTAGTGTCTGGGCTAGGATAGAGTCTGTTTTAGCTGCCAAAACAGGTCATAATTCTAAAATGCAAGTCATTCGACTAAGGACTGCTGAAGGTATTAAAATTGTTGGTAAGTAAATAAATTCATCTCCACTTTTCTTTCCTTTTTTTTTTGTCTGTTAAAACTTTTTTTTCTAATATTTTGATATACTACTTATAAGAAATGAATAAAAGTGCCAACCGGTCCATATATTTATTTTATTGAAATTTGGCTATCCCAAACTTTATGTGATTGCCTTCAGTTAAATAAAATATGGTATTGTGTATGCTTCCAGAGTAATATTTCTTCTTCCTTTTTTATCCCAGATTATTTGTGATTGCTCTCAGTTGCATTATATATCTCTTGCATATATTCCAACAATTTTGTTTCTACTCTTTATTTTTAAGAAAAGTTATAATCCAATTGTAATATGCAATAACTATTAACTATTCATATAGTGTCCTATGGTCTAGATTATTAGTTCCTTTACTGTAAGCAATATTTTGTAAAAATTGATTAAGATGGATATTTTTGATTTTTCAAGAGATTCATTCGGTAGTAAAAATATTGTGAATTCCTTTCTAAATTTATTGACCATGCAATGAATTTGTTTTATTTACACCATAGTATTTAATAGAGGCTTTATTTATTTTATTATTATTTATTTTTTTGTATTAAATAACTAAACCTGCTGAAGAATTATTATTCATCCATTGAGAATTTAGACTTCAAAATTCTCTTTTAACAATTTTTGATCCAACCTCGTTATTCCCAGCCAATTAAATTAACTTTATTTGTGACACTGTAGTACAATAACAATTTATTTCAGGTACATTAATTCCTAAAAGCTGTGTTGAAGCTCTTCAAGATGCCCTTGCTAGTGATTCAGAAAAAATGGATGAAGAAATATTTTAGCATTAAAAAGCATTGTAGATATCATTTAGATTTTTTTTAATCTAGGGACTTTTTTTATATACAAAATGTTTGTAATTGTAGAATAATTTAATGACCATCAGAATGAATTATGTTCCTAAATTTCTAGGTTGTAATTTTAAAGTATTGTATAAATTAATCATCATTTAGGATATCTTTAACAATAATTATACTACCCGATAACAATAAAAAGAAAATATTCTGAATGTAATTTCTTTTTTCTTTTCTTTTCTTTTTTTTTTTTTTTTCTGTTAAAAAGAATGAAATTCTTATATCTTAACTTTTTCTAAGAGTTTATTAATCTTTAAGGCAATGTTAATAGTATGTAAAATGAATGAATACCAATTTAATGTCCTTTATAGAGAAATTGTTTAGTGCAGTGGTAGTGTGATACATAAACTAGTTTATAATTAATCAAAAAATATTTTTGTGAATTTATAATGGATATTTATTATATATAACTGGTAGATTTGGTGTTTTTGGGTATAAAATGACTGTTGATGAACCATTTCAGAAAAAATTTATTTTTTCTGATAGAAAGGGACTTTTCATCATTAAATGTTAGTATCTATTATTTGAGTTAATTATTAAGAAGTCAAATCCTTGAGCTCAACTGTTATTAAAAACTGTAATTTTCTAGTAATATTAATAAAAATGAATGGAAAAAAGAAAATAAACACAAACTCCTACGTTTATTTTAATTAATCAGTACTATTTATGTTGGGCATAGATGAAATAATCATTATTAATAATTATCACTTGATAACAAAAACGTATCCACTAGCTATTAATGTCATTAAAAGTTTAATGCTAACGTTAACATGATTTTCACCTTAAATTATTTAATTTAATATTCAGACGTTTTCTATTTTATGAAAGGTGGTTAAAGTTTTTGCTAATAAAACAACTCATAAGTTGTTTGAAGAGAATAATATTCGAGCATGATTTATAAAATATAAATTGATGTTTTAAGACAAATATCTCTGAATTTCACCGAAATTCATTGTGCTTAACACTTAAAAATTGTCTACCCAAGATCATTCCATGCTGCTAAGTAAGATATAAAAAATAATATATTGTATCTCAATAATGTATTTCTTTTTTTTTTATGAGATTCTTATGATATTCAGAATAAAACATTTTGTATAGGAATGTAACAGTTTCCTATAATTGGGTTACAATTTAAAGATTAGTTTTTAAATTACATTAATTATAATTCTTCTAAAATAAAAATTGCAAGAACAGTGGGTATCAAATTTTTATTTCAAAACTGCTTGGTATTATTTTGGAATTTTATTAACCACAAATTCTTAATCATTTTTTTGCATCTTAGCAGTCCTTCACAGAGTTCATAAGCTCTTTTTTTTTTCTTTTTTTTTGTTTACTAAAACTTATTTTTTTGCCAGGACTTATTTTTTACAGCTTTATTTGTAATTTTCTTCAGATTTCTTTTTAAGTTATTATGCATAGTACTGCTTTATTATTTTTTATTAATTTATTGCATAATTAATTTAAGAATTAATAAGTTTTTAAAATGGCTGAGCACAATGATTTTTTCTGTCTGGACTGATTGCAAAATGAAATTTTTATACATTGTGAAACCTATGGTTCTCTATTCTTATTTATATAGTGATTTATTTTTTCGATGGTTATGTTATTTTCTGCTTTTTTCTTTTCTGGGCGTTAATTCACCTTATTACTTCAAGTTCTTTATCAGATCAGTTTTGCAGTAGTGACCTTGCTGACGTTTCAGAGGTTATGTCCATCTTCAGTAGCTTAATTTTAAAAAATATGTAGTTACAATTTTTCTTAAATTAAAGTTCTGGGCCATTGCCAAATTTTCTTTTAATAATAATGTATTATAATGTATAAATATTAATATTAAAAGAAAATTTGAGTATAGTTCAAAACTTAAACATAAGAAAAAACTTTGTAACTATATATTTTTTAAAGATAAGCCTCTGAAGATTGACAGATTGTCCGAAACGTTGGTAAGGTTGGTGAACTAATGTAAAATTGATTAAATAAAGAAATTGAAGTAAGAATGTGAATTAATTTCCCGAAATGAAAACACGTTAAAAATATTTAGTTTATTTTTTTTACTATGATTGAATCAATTGTATAAAGGTACATCAATAAAGTACCCCTTATTTTTATTAATATCCTGGTAAAACATAATTAATTTAAAAATTATTTTTGAATTTTAATCATTTTATTACATTTTACTGAACATGTAGACTCTATGATAGATTTATTTAGAATGATCATCAGTTTATCCCTTATAATGTAAGTGGCTTATCAGAAAATGTGATTTATATTACCTTATGCAAGTGATAAACTCATAAATTTATTGTATCCTAAAGTTAAAAATGTTCAAATGAAAATTGTGATATATTTAGAATATTTATCATAGCATTTGAAATTCAATTTATGATTAATGATTTTACTTTTCTTTTTTTTTCTTGCATTTGAACATTTTGTCTTCATAAACCATGGAAGTAACAAATTTTCAGTGATGATCAACATTCAATGTTGGCTGAACTGATCTATTTGAAGCACTTTTGTCATTTTAGTAGATAATTAAGTTTCAGTTTTTTAATTTTGTGATTAATATTATCATATGATAATTACTTTATTTATTTATTTGTCTAATGGAAATTGTATATAATGTAGTTTTATTAGAACAAATTAAGGGTTAGTATGGTTTAGTTTTCATTTTCACTTTAAAGTGCTTCAATATGTATGTATATAAATTTCTAATATGATATATATATATATATATATATAATGTTTTGTGTCTTGAAATATTTTTCAGCATAGTGTTGATAATTTTCACTTAGAAAAAAACAAAACATATTTCCTAGTTTTTTTTTTACTAGATGAATTTGAGCACATGAATTATTTATACATTAATTTCATCAACAGTGGATAATAATGGAGGATTAAATTTCTATTTATGAAATTTTTGCTATTGAAATCATCTTTAGATAGTCTATAATGCAAATTATAATGCAAAAAAT
>NW_027113040.1:185583-186214 GCF_000696795.3 Halyomorpha halys | reverse complement strand
ATTGAACGTGCTAAGTACCAATCCTGTCCTACTCATCCATATAATCCTCTCCTTTGGTTGCAATTATTTTGGCTCAAAAACTTTTTGTAAAATATAGCAATAAGGCATGGTAAAAAATATAGAGCCACAATTAAATTTAATTAAAAATCTGGTCGTATCATTTTTTCGTATGATTTTCAAATCAATTTTTTTTTTCCCCCGATCCCTCTAAAACTGAAAGAAAAGGTGAATTAATAAGTGCATTACTTTGAAAAAGAAAATTAATTCGTGTTGGGTCTTACCTTTTACTACCTTTGGTATTTTAAGGTTACCTGTTATGTTCATTTGTTATTTATGAGTTATCCATTCTAAAAAAAGGTGCTATCTTAAATCCGGGGGTGAGGGGCCTCCTCGTGTTGTATCGCATAGAAGATAAAAATAAAGAACATCAATTAATAAAGACAATAGATAATGGTGAAATAATAAGAAAACAGTCAGAAGTCGAAAAGAGAAGTAAATCACCTCCTTGCACAACCATTTGTCTTGTAACAGTACGTCCTAACAAAGTACTCCCCTCCTGACCCTTCATAGGTTTTAGCGTTACAGATTTAATTTTTTTTTTGTAATAATCATTTAATTCGGAATGGAATAA
>NW_027113040.1:182107-184113 GCF_000696795.3 Halyomorpha halys | reverse complement strand
AAAAAAAAAAAAAATCACGAAATAATTTCAACCACCATTGGAAAAGTCTTCCTATTTCTATACAGATTTTGCCAGGAGATTGAAATATCTCATTGATTCCCCAGTCATCAAATACTTCCAAGCTGAAACTTACAGCAATAGAGCAATCTTGTGATTTCTATACATCTTTTCTGAATTAACGTGTAAACTTTCCAATGACTCAACAAGAAACAAAGGAAAATGTCCTAAAATCTATGGTTTTAGGTTAGCTCTAAGAGAGCACTTTCTGTAGCGGAGGGATAGTTATCGATGGAATTCGGTCATGATGACACTAGTCCATCTCAGGTTCTGCATCTCCGGACGAACGGTCATGAAAATCCGGTAGTCAGGGATCCATTACCACTCACTGGACTTTCCTCACTGACCAGGTAATGACTTTCTAGTTGTCTTCATTCCAGTTTGTACCAAACCTTTCCTTGTGTAGCTTATGGCGATTCCTTTAAAGGAAACAAATTGGTCTTCCTTTTCCAAAACAATTTCTAATCGATACTGCGGCTTGGATGTTTGTCCTGTTTTTATATTTATGTTTATTTTTTCCCCCCTGATCTCTCTAAAAAATAATTAGAATGCATGAAGAATTAAATAGATTTTATTTTATTTGTGAAAGACAAAATCTTGTACAAAGTCATAACACAATATATAATTATAAAACAAAACCTGAGTCTTGTGCTCCATTACAAAAGCAATAAACAAAAAAACAAAAACAAGTTCTCTATAACAAAACAATAAACAAAAAAAACAGACTGGATACACAACTATTAACATAATATTCATTACTCCATTATATTTAACTTAAAATAATGAGAATTCTTTTAAATAAACCAAAGTGTGATATAAATGAAGATATTAATTGACATCGAAAACTATTTGTAAAATAGAATTCATATGTCACTTACAAAACTAAATGTATTACATGTTGTTACAATGTAAATATATAGTCTCTTCAGTTTGGCTTCACTATCAATGTTCAATATATTTTCAATGTTTTGTAAGTCGCAAGATACGGATATGGGTGGCTTTAAGATATATTTTCTATTTTCTTTAAAGGTGAAACAAAGTAGGAGGATGTGGTACAAACTATTATTGAAATAACTTTTGCAGAATGGACAGAGTTCATTTGCCTTGAAAGTGATGGTTTTGCTTCCGTGGTGTAGTTTGAAATGCTCAAGGCTTCCTACTCTCAGTTGGCTGATGCACCTTATTTTTTTTTTTAATTTAACCTGTTATATGTTATATGTTATAGCATATGTTAAATATGCTTCAGGTTTGAGTAGGTTAAAACTACAGAGTAATCGGTATATGGGGTTCATGTTTGAGTTCAATGCTCTATAGATGTCAGTTGAGAAGTTGAGGTTAAAGATCTTTTCAAAAACATCGCCTTTATGTCTCAATATTTAGTTTTCATATGAACTATTATGTTATATCCTATCCTAAACAGAAATTCCAAACTAAGACCAGAAACAACTGTTCTTATATTTAAAACAATTCTCAGGCCACTGCTGATGTACGGCTGTTAAGTCTGGGGAGCGGCATCCTTCACGAAAAAGAAAAAACTACAATCTTTTCAAAATAAAGCCCTACGAATCGCAGTTAATGCTCCTTGGTTCATAAGAAATAGCCAATTGCATCGCGAATTACAAATGGAGTCAATAGGGGATTTTTTTTTTCGATCCCTCTAAAACAGAAATAAAAAGTGAATTAATAAGTGCATTACTGTGAAAAAGAAAAGTAATTCGTGTAGAGTCTTAATTTTTAATACCTTTGGTATTTTAAGGTTACTTGTTATGTTTATTGTTATATATGAGACATCCATTCTAAAAAAAGTGCTATTTTAAGTCTGGAGGTGAGGGGCCTCCTGAAATAGAGGATTACATCAAAAAACGGTTCATGAAGTTCCACTCCCAGTTCCCGACAGTTACAGGAGCAGTGACCTACAACCTGGAAAACCCAACCTCAACCCGAAGACT
>NW_027113040.1:179277-181324 GCF_000696795.3 Halyomorpha halys | reverse complement strand
AGATTCGATTTTAGCTTTTCCAAACGCCTTAAATACGATTTTTCATATATATCAAAATATATCATAACTGCTATTATATTATTCTTTGAATACTACCTAGGGGCTTTGGATAACTATGAAAACGTCTCTGGAATAAGCTAGTTATAGAGAGTGTTTAGTGATATTAATTTTTAAATTTAAATTTTGGATTCCCGGTCTCCCTCTAGCTCCTCAATTTTCCATCAGATTTAGTTGTGGCGAGTTTTGTTGTTTTAAAATTATCATTTCAGATAATCTATCGATGGCTAACTTAACAGTGGTGCTAATTACATTTCCACTAACCTTATGAAAAATACAATTGAAAGTTGTCCCTTTTAGGAAAATTAATTGAAAAATTGTTATTTTCTGAAAAGAGAAAACCTTTAATTTTATTTTTATTAAGCTAGTGGAAATGTATTTAGAACCACTGGGAAGTAAGCCATCGATATACAATCTAAAGTAATAATATAACAATAAAATAGGCCAGAACTAAGTCTGGCGAAAAAATGAAAGACTAGAGGGTAACAGGGAATCCAAGTTAAAAATAATAACACTGAGTGTTCTCAGTAAATAATAATAATAATAAGCTTATTCTAGTGACTTTTTTATAATTACTCGAAGCCCCTTGTTAATATTTTTCTAAGAATATTCGTCAATATATTCTTTTTTTTTTTTTTTTTTTTTTTGGACCGACTCTTCATATGTTGATCAATGCGTTACGTTACCTAAAATTTGTCATTTTGAACTATAAATTAAATGAGGAAAAAGTCATAAAATGAATAATTATTAACATACATTCTTTTATATGTGTATTGGTGGAATTTGAAGCTAGGGGTCAAAAGATAATTATTAAACGGTTAAATAATTGCTTTGTACGATTCATCTTTGGGGTTCCCAGGGACGCCTCTGACTCCCGATTTTATGAAGAATTGAAGTGGTTTTACCCGTCCTTCCGTTGTAAATATTTTCTTGCTTCCTTCCCCTACCAATTTATTCAATCCCGCCGTCGATCATACACCTCTGATATCCTTCAATTTAAATCCTCTGTGCATTCCCGCAATACCCGCTCTCTGCTTTCAGACTTATATGTAACTGCCCATCGAACCGCAGCCTTTGGTAGATCTTTCCTTTTCCCTAGGAGTTCTATTCCCTCCTTTATTCATAGTTCTAATACCCTTCCTATCTTCCAATCCCGTATCTTCAACTACCTTCAGTCCACCCAATTCCGGTAGAATAACAATTGAAAGTTTCGAAAAAGATTTATTTTATGCATTTTATGTCTCAGATTTTCGTTTATAATTGTAAATATGTACATTATCAGAAATAATATCTTAAATAATATTATTTCAAAATTTTTTGAGACAAGGTAATTATTTATTAAATAAAACCAAAAATTGTATCCAATACTGTCTCAACACTTTATTTCTTACTAGACCAACGTTTCGGCTATTCCAGCCATCTTCAAGGACATCTAAATATTCAACAGCTTATATTATATCTTTATTTTTAAACATTTATAACCATCATTATTCACTATATAATATAACATACCTTCAATATAAACCTCTATATAAATCTAAAGAAATTATATCTTTTCATTTATTATTTTTTAGTTTAATTTTGTTTGATTTTATATCAGTTTTTTTTCTTTTTATTTATTATCAGAAGTCATATCATATGTTTCATGATATGACATGTGGTTTTATTTTATTTGTTCTGTTATTTTTTATATATTCTGGTGATTATTGTTTTTTATTGGTATCTTATCAAATTCACTGTTTTATTTTATTTTAAAAAGTTTTGTAATTTCATCTCTATTTTGTAATTTCATCTTGACTCTAAGGCTCTGAAGCCCAATTTTGACGCCTGTCTATTATTCTAAAAATATCAATCCCTGAATAAATAAAGATAATTATTTAAAAAAAAAAAAAAAGAGGGAACTTAGACATCATATCTAAGGACATCCCAACAGATAATTTACATTTCGACTCTTCAAAATAATGAGCTGAACAGCTGTCTTAAATGTTGG
>NW_027113040.1:177426-178152 GCF_000696795.3 Halyomorpha halys | reverse complement strand
ATGTATTTAGGCAGCATAGATAAATAAAGTATTTCTCTCTCTTTTTATCATGTATAAAATGTCCGACCATAACAAACAAGGAAATAATAACAAGGATGGCATTCAAATTAAATATAAACCCGTTTCGGCCTACATTTTAGTTTTTCTTCAATATACAGAAATCTTACCCTGACAAGTACCAGACAAAAAGAGATGTTGATGGTATTTTTAAAAAATAGAAATTAAAAATATCATTAAGAAGGAATAGTTTAGAGAGAAAAACTGTTATATATTGCTATTAGGTCAAATAACTTTAAATCTCTTTGAAATGCCCTAATGAATTTTATAAATTTAAATCTCATTGTTAATTTTTTTTTAAATGAAGAAAGTCTCAGTTAAATGGGCAACTGGAAATTAAAAATAACAAAGGTAAGAGGCATTTATTGTATATATCTAAATTATAATAATTAACACGTTAAATGACTATATTTTTTTTTATAGTCATTCATACTATGAAACATTTTGTAATTATGACTTCTACTATTTTCATTACCGTTTCTATATAGTTTCTTTAATATACTCTTTTAAAAAAAAAATGTTTTAAAATATTATACATTGTGAAAAATATTTTTATCTTTATATTCATTTTGTTATTGTGTAATTTTAAATTCTGTCATATACATTGAGTCATTGGCAATAGAGCTAAAAGAGCACATTCGTGTATTTACATAGATATATAAATTAAAT
>NW_027113040.1:175936-176781 GCF_000696795.3 Halyomorpha halys | reverse complement strand
CATATGTGAAATATATGGATAAATAAAAGATTATAACTTTTAGAAAGGGGGTAAGCCAAAATGTTAGTTTAGATTTAGATGATTGGGAAGTAATTCTAACCATAGATCAACAAAGCATCTCAGCCACAAAACATAAATAATTTCATATCTTTTATCGAACACATATATTAAAGATATTTTAAACCAGTTAAACGAAAAACCTATTTTTTAACCTATTAACTTTTAGCCTGAGGAACTACAAATGACATAAAAAGCACGACTCTAGGAGTTCCCCGGACTTCTTTCTCAACCGCGCTATTCTAAAAGTTAGTAGAGGCAGAATTTACTATTTCTGACTATGCTACTCGTGATTTGTCTGCCCTCCTAGATATATTTTTTTTAAATAGCCATTAATCTTTATAATATATTGTTTTATTGTATAGTAGAGCCTTGATAATTCGCATCTTGATTATCCCTGTTTGTGATTGATTTACAATTTTTAGTAGTCTTTTATTGTTCTAAAGAAATGTACTTCTTTTCTAGACCGTTTTCCAACAGCTCATTTTACACGTTAGAGTCTGTTCTGGCCTTCATTGTTGGAAGTCGTTAGGAGTGGTCAGCAATGAGCCTTCAATGATGATTGCTGGAATTTGTGGTGAAAGTTAAAAAACTTCTGGATGAATTCTGTGTGTTCAAATCGGTAGGTTGAAATCTAGTATCCAACAGGTAGAAGGATAAACGTAGGATTAAGAGGCTAATTATAAAGGAAGAATTTTGGTTCTTAAGGATATGACCGCATCAAAATGGTAATGTCTTGGGTTATAGGAAAACATTCTCTCTCTTTTTATCATGTATAAAATGTCCGA
>NW_027113040.1:162284-172095 GCF_000696795.3 Halyomorpha halys | reverse complement strand
GTAAGTATTTCTACATAGTTATTTTGATAAATTAGATTTACTTCTTCTTTAATATTAGGGATATTAGATGAGATTCATTAATGTTTAAAAAATAAATTAAAAAATCACAAGATAGATCCATTAATTTAATGGAATTAAATGGTTTTTTGCGAGCTGGAAATAAAAAGAAGGATTCCAGGGCCCTGTTTCATAATAAAGTACTAACTAATACTATTAGTCTTGTAGATTTATCTTAATTCAATTACACAGACTTGTACAATAGTAAGTTGTACTTTAGTATTTTTTAATTTCTATATCACTAATAGTCATCCCTATCATGAAAAAAATAAGTATTAGTATTATTACCACACTAGTTTCTACACTTGTACTATCAACTAATACTATTAGCTTTCATTATGAAACAGGGCCCTGGTGGTAGAAAAAGCAATAACAACGCTCAATGCCATGTTATGGAGTAAACATATCACTTATAAAACGAATTATGACGCATGGAGCAGAAAGATACAGATTTTGAAGGTGAACTAAGGAACAATTGTCTGGCTACAGAAATGGGCTACAGGCGGCGAGCGGCTAGAATATCCAGAATGAATAAGTAAGCAAAATGATTATTGTAAAAACAATCTGGTAGTGAATGAGGGACAATACTTGAATTGACATGAATATTTGAAGAGAGTGCCTGAAGGATCATTAACAAGAGAGGCACACTGGTGGAAAATAAACAGAAGAAGAGGCAAGTGGAAGAGGTAGAACAAGGAAATCCTGAAGCAATTAAATCGAAGAATTCTTGATAGCATCCAGAAAAGGAATCGGCCTTATACAGCGTTATCTGGCATGAAGATATTTAAAATTTCACAATCGAATGTTATAGTAGAAATTCCTAAAGAAATGAGTTGAAATTAAATACTTATTTCCTTTGTTTTGTTTTCTCATTCTGACCCAAATATATTCCAGATAGAGAGGAGAAGCTGAGAGTGTTCCCACGTGGCGAAGCACCGTCATCCTCTCGATACCATAGTGCCCACCTGCCACAGTGGTTAGGGGTCGTTGCGGCTCTTCTCATCAGAGGTCACTAATTCCACTGTCATTAGTTCCAGCGAATGAGGGCAACTTTGTCACTGCCCTCGGGAGTGATCTTCTCCAGTAGGGAAGGTTTCCTCGGTCGTGAGTGCCAAATGAAGTTTGGGCCAAAAACTGATGAGTTGCCGAATTCTTTAAGTCTTCTGAATACATGAGTCATTGGAAGGAACCAACTTATTTCTTTGGAAAGTTGTTAAAAGTCAGAGTATTTGTAAAACGTAGGTGAATTTTAACTAATAATTAGTCATAGAATACGTACTTTGTCGTACGTACTAAATGAAATGGTGAAGAAGGATTTTTGGTAGGAGTAATACTAAAAGTAAGTTCTTTTTTTATCTTAATTGAGAAGTAGCTGTAAGGATAAAAAATATAACATATTTTTATGTTTCTCAGAAATGGCAGCACCTCCGACCTCTTCGATTTTGCACTAAAATGTAGTGTGATTTTTAATTGTAATTAAAATATGCATTTTTTTCGTTATGACGAGAAGAATGGGGGAATGCAAGTTTGAAAATCTATGAACTTTTATTTCTTAAGATATGAAATCTAAAATCGGTGATATAAATTTTGCTAAGGTAAAAATAATTGAATTCAATGTTCATTTTCAGTTGTTCGGTCAAAATGTTTGATTTATGAAAAACTAGATCTGAGGAACCATTAGACATAAAGGTATCTGCTAACAATCTAATTAAAGATTGTTTTAAGTACTATAACATACTTTATTGAAGTAGTATCATCATAGTATCACGAACATACTTATGTTCGTAGAGGTAGTGGTTTTTTTGATATTTGCATCTGAATATGAATTTTTCATATGAAATTTAGTCTGAATAACTAGAAATCAATTCATTTTAGCTCATATCATGAAAACTACTGCTCCTACGAAGATAAACGTCATAAACTACTTGATATTACTTTAAACTAGCTTTAATTTGAGTTCTAAAAGACATATGTTCATCTCATAACTCCTGAAATATATATTTACCACAATAAATTCACTACTGATTTTTCAGTACATTTTTGATGAAATGTTGCTTTCAAAAAAACTGTAACTACTGAACCTAAATAACTTTGTTAGGGGTTATATTTCAGTAAATTTACTGTACTACAAATGTTGTTCTATCAGGTTTTCACATCACTAGATGTAGGTAGTTTTAACGATGTAGAGCTCCGAATGAAAATATTTTTATTACTTTTAAAACGGCCGCCATTTTTTATTCCCCTTAAGTATACTTGGCATTTTTATCAATTGTGACTAGTAATTATACATAGTTATCATTAAAGTAATCAAAAATCTGGGTAAAATAACATTTTTTTCTCTTGGGCTCTTGTACTTGAAGAAGTCCTCCCTTTCATGTCTCAGGAAGACAAGAGACAAATACGACATTGATGTTAAAATCTTCAGTCTTAAAACCTAAACCTTTTATTTGTCTTAAATTTTTAGGTTTTTTCTTGAATAAGATGAGCTTAGTCCGCCTGCCAAGGTAGCTTTTAACGTCAATCCGAAACCAAGCAGCACATAAAAAACAGATAACGATCATTTTTTTTTTTAAGTGATTGTTATATTAGCTAATACAGAAGTTTCAAATTTTTTTACCTGCCCCGAGTTCTTACACTTACACTTTCTTATCCACATTTTCTTACACCCCTCCCACTTTGCACATGTAGAATTTAGTGAAACCTCACCATCTATGGCGGAAGAAGTCTAATCAAGATTCAATATCAAATGATATTTCAGTGAATCTCCACATTCTGACCATAGATCAACAAAGCATCTCTGTCACAAAACATAAATCATTTCATATCTTTTATCGAACACATATATTAAAGATATTTTAAACCAGTTAATTGAAAAACCTATTTTTTAACCTATTAGGTTATCTTATCACCACAAAAAATTGTTTTCAATCCTACTTACAAATAAATAATTTTAAAATTACTTTAAAATCCTACCACAATAGATCTACTAACTTTGATAAATTAAAACGATCCGACAGTAAACATGCTTGTATTGTTATACCTTACAGTAGGGATGGCCATCTTTTCTGCATGTAAGATTTACTTTTTATCTTATAAAGGTGTCGTGATCAACTTGTTATAGGAGTTGTCTAAGGGGAAAGATGGGGTGTGAAATGTATACTATGTTTATCAGGTGCATTCCAGCGAGGTATGGGTGAATAAGTAACAAATATGTTCAAAACTATTTTTTATTTTTTAAATCACTTATTAGGTTTTCAAGATATAGGATCATAAAGAAAACAAATTTCCAGACCCAACTTTTGATAACAGCATTGATTTTCCGACACTTTTTCAAGATAGATTTTTACTTACTAAAAATGAAATTTAATTTTTTTATCAACTGCAATGTATAAGTTGTTTTTGTAAATATAAAAATGTTGTTATAAAAATTCACAGTATGGCTGATATTTTGATTTAAACATGAGGAGGTCCCTCACCTCCGGATTCTTCCTTTTATAATAGGACTATACAGAATGGACATTTCACAAGTAACAAATAAACATTACAGGTAACCTTAAAATACCAATGGTAGTAAAAGGTAATACCCAACACGATTTATTCTTTTTTCCCAAAATAAAGCACTCTCTAATTAATTGTTTTTTCTGTTTTAGATGGATCGGAAAAAAAGTATAGTTTGATTACAATATTTCACTTTCGCGTTTGTTTTTTTTTTTTTGGTCAGGAAAAAGTATAATAAAAGAAAATATGACTTACTTTTTGCTAATCTATCAATAGCTTGCTGATTACACATCGCTCTGAAATACAGATATCTTATCTGTATCTTATCTCAGATAGCTTATCTATCTACGTAAAAAACAATAATTATTTAAAGAACCAAAAAAACACACGCACAGGGTAATTAAAAGAACATGGATAATTAATAACTTTTGATCCATATGAAATATGTCTGAAACTATTGCTAGAAAGTTATATCTTCTTCAATCGGTACATGGAATTCCACCCCAGACATTGCGTGGGATCATTGGGAGGTGGGGCCACCCCTGTCTTACAACATGTAACAGTAGCATCTTGAACAAGTTTTCAGCTTTCAATCCAATCCATTACCAAATTTAACAAAAAAATAATTCAATGATCTTTCCTTATTTCAATTATGACTCAACAATGTAAAATCATTATGTATTCTTTATCAAATACTTAAAAATATTTTACTTGAATAACCTTATTTTATGTAGTTTCATATTTTTTTGTATAGATTTAATAGCTTACTGTTTCTTTTTTTTTAAAAAAGTTTAACGAAAGCAAAACTGCTCTTTACTGGTAGGGATAATTTGCTTTCCTCATCGCAATGCAGGGACATAAATATCTAATATAAAGTTTTATTCCTCATTCTCATTTTTATTGTTTTGAAAACGAAATCCGCAGAGTTTTAATTTATTACTCTCACCATTGTGGTAGATTGCATGTCACCTTTAATTAAAATACTTAGTTTAAGACGAATCATGCTGATTTTCACTCTTAAATTATTTAAAAGTATTAAACTATTTTCCAGTCGTCTCTTTTCTACGTTAACCACTAAAAATTAGGAAACGAAAATCAAAATTATTATTTAAAAGCATGCAAGAAATTTCTAAGAAAAGCAAAATTTAAGAAATTCGCCTGCTGACCACGAGCCTTTCTCTCATCGGCATCAAGATGGACATTTTATAGTTTTATAAATGGATTAGACTAAATCGGCCTGCAAGGACCTCCGAAGCAGAAGTTTATGAGTATACTTAAGAGGTAATAAACTTTAACGAATTTTTTGTAAGGGTTTGATGGGCTAATTACTTCATACATCCTTAAAATACTGCAATCCGTGTCTTCTTATGGTATATAATGCTTCAAGATAGATTTGACACTTTCTTGATTAAAAAAACTACCATCTATTACTAGTATATATTATCTAGAGTACTGATCCAAACACAAGTTTAAATAAAATTGTAGAAACAGCTATATTTAATTAATTTTTTGCAAACCGGTGAATAATATGAAATTCAAAGAAACTCTTTATTAATATTTTCTTATGTTCAATTATATTATGAAAACGATTCGTTCGATTAGAACATAAGCTAGAGGATTAATGAAAAAATTTATCTGTTACAGTTTAAAAAAATATTTTCCTTGACAAGCCTATATTTAAACTCAAATCAAATTTGGGCTAATATTTGCAATAAGAGTTCAATCGTTGTAGTATATTTTACATCAGAGCTCATATTTACATATTTTTTATGGGTTTTTCGTATCATAATTTTCAGAAACAATTTATTTATTTTTCTTTTCATATTTATTTTTTAGTTTGTATTTATTTTTCCTTATTTACCCCAAGGCGAAGAAGCTCTTCTGAACTACCTAATAAACTCTTTTTTTTAAGACTGGTGTTTCACTGGTGTCACTTGTATTCAATACACGGTTCATATCGATTCCAAACTCTTTTTATTGATTCATTCCTTTTATTAATTACACTAAGTCAATGAACGGTAGAAAGATAGAACGGATGAAAGTATTTTTATTTCCCTGTGAACGTTATACCATATAAAGTAAAGGTAAATACAGGAGTTTATTCTAATAATCAATATTCTTTTTTTTTTCTTTTTGGAAAGCACTTATCTCTGAAGATTTATTCATTAAATCGAGTCTTTTCTATTAAGATAAAGTATATGATAGTAATACTATTTAATAATATTCGTAGTAAAATTTTATATTTTCGTAAAAATATTTAAAAAATCCAGTACAAAATTCACATAATAATAAGAAAACAATTTACTGGTCAATTGAAGAACGAAACACTTTTTGGAAACTAGAAATTTTCTGAAGTCTACTGTCTCACTGGAGTTTCAGTGATCTAAAACCAGGTCTAACAGGGAAAAATTCAAATCCAGATATTGAGCATAAATTATTAGTTTTTTTTTGTGTACCATTAATGTACGTGACCTCTTTTTAATTACATAATTATGTATTTCTTACCTCAAGGTACGCTTAATAAATTATAATACTTTTTCTTTTTAAAAAAAAACTACCTCTGAATGACAGAGTTAATGTCCAGACTACGTTCATAAGTTTGAAGATAACCATTGTAGGTTCCTTGCAGTCTTGCGTGCCGCTGAATTTAACTTCCAGCTCCAGGCTTCAATACAAATCGTTGTGGTGGGTCCCTTTTATTCCGCTTCTGAAAAATACAAGTATGTATTTAGCACACTGCTACTTACTTTGTGCAACCCAAAGCTTGTCAAGCATTCGTCCGGTACACGATAAAATATGATTAACAGTACGGTATATATGTATGTTTTGTTTGTAAAAGAGGCTTGTGTGTGACCTGAACAAATGTTAGAGAGTTTTTATTGTAAAAAAAATTGTTTTGACTTGACCTGTAACATATGTGAAATATATGGATAAATAAAAGATTATAACTTTTAGAAAGGGGGTAAGCCAAAATGTTAGTTTAGATTTAGATGATTGGGAAGTAATTTCTGTTGCTTTTACAAAATAAGATGTTTTCAATCGCCGGCATATGTACATAATATTCTTTCCTTTGTATTTATTTAGAATTTGTTTGTTTTAGGAGGTAGGAAAAAATAAAATAAATAAATTTCTGTTCCTGCTGAGAGGCGGGTTGATGATAATGGGCTATCATTTTGCGTTACTGGTAGAAGATGAAAGTAATACATGCTTCTTTTTTTTTTTTTCCGAACCCTCTAAACCGAAATAAAAAGTGAATTAGTAAGTGCATTACTGTGAAGAAGAAAAGTAATTCGTGTAGTGTAATACATGCTTCGCTTACATGTTAGCAGTTTTAGTGCGAGGAGATGGAGGAGTTTCTGGGATAGGAACTTGTTCCGCTGCTGTGAAAGGGGATGCCGGCTTCCGGACTGTCAGTCCTCAGTGCCACACTCTGATGTCTTCTTTGCTATTCATTTGTCTTTGACTAGAGCTAGTAACTGAGTGAGCGAAGGGCAGAGCTCCCTGCAAAGTTTGCAGGTTCTAACTGTAAGGGATTATCAGGTCAAGTTGCCCCTGTTCTTTATAGGTTGCGCTAATACTAGTAGTTTCTTGTGTCAGTAGAGGGCACCCCTTGGCCTTAAATCTCCACCCCCAAGCCCGTCACTTGTGGCGTCCCCCAGGGTTCGGTCCTTTTTATTCAGGCACCAGTTTTATTTAATATATACACTGCCCACATAGTCGGGACGAAATTTGACGTTGCTCAAATATCTGAATATGCAGATGACATAGCCATATACTCGGCAAGCAAGAATGCAGACAAGGTCATGGACCAGGGTGCAGCAGCCGCACAACTCATCGCTAACAAATTACGAAGCATAAACATTCACATCAACCTACAAAAACGTACGCCATCACTTTCTCATACAAGAAAACTCCTAATAGAGCACCAAAACTCAACGAACAGACAGTACAAACCAAGAAACATGAAGCTATAAACACATCTATCTTTCACTACAGACATACAGAACAGAATACAAATCGTCAAGTCAACGTCATACCAGCTTGAACACCTCATCTATTCACCAGGGCTGTCTCTCAGACCCAAACTACTCATCTACAAAGTAATACTACGACCATCACTCCTACACGGAACACCACTACTACATTTCCTATACCCAACAGCCCTGAAATCACTACAACAATACCAGAACAGCACACTACAGAAGATATGCCGAGGAACATCTCTAGAAAGACGTAACATGACGCATATTCATAACGAACTACAGCTAGAAGCTGTACAACAACCCGGAGACACATCAAATTCTTTCATGGTCTCCCTGTTTCCTTCCCAGTATTCCAATCTATCACCCCATGCCCCCTTCCTGCAAGGTGGCAGGGCAGGAAAGGTTCCAAAAACCCTATTAACATCACCTTATAACTCCTTCTTCTAAAGCACCCTCTCCCCCTCCACCCGAACTTCTCTTCGACTTCTGACTGTTTTCTTATTATTTTATAATTATATATTGTCTTTAATAATAACTCTTTTTTTATTTCTATCTTCCATGCGAAAATCGACATGAGAAGGCCCCTCATCTCCTGATTCTTTCCTTTATAGTAGGACCATACAGAATTGGCATTTCACAATCAATAAATAAACATTACAGGTAACCTTAAAATACCAAAGGCAGCAAAAGGTAATACCCAACACGATTTATTCTTTTTTCCCATAATAAAGAACACTCTAATTTATTGTTTTTTTCTGTTTTAAGGGGGTCATAAAAAACAACTGTTCAAGATAATAGCTTTATCAAGCTATCATGACCGCAACCCTGACTATTTTCTTCACATTTAAAATTATATGTTTAATTATCTGTATATATATAAAAAAAAATTCGTACATGGAATTAATATTTTATCTCGGACATACTACTTATTACTGTTTGCAATAGGAGATGGTTAATTATTTCAAATAAACAGAATTAAAGATACTTTAGACGCTGTGTTTTTGAAATGTCGGAACTTAAAAACGGTCAGAATATTGCAATGAGGATAAGAGCTAGCTGATAGTACACGAGCCCAAGAGGAGAAAAAGGCAGTTATCTTACCCCAATTTTTGATTATTTTGATGAAAACTATGTATAATTACTAGTCAAAATTCATGAGTCTGCCAAGTATAGGTAGGGGGAATAAGAAATGGTGGCTGTTAGAAAGCGATAAAAAAAACTTAATTTTTCATTCGGAGCTCTATATCTCAAAAAGTAGGAACAACACAAGAAAACCTAAGAGAACGTCATTTAAAGAAGAAAAAATTTACTAAAATATGAGCACTAATAGAGTTATTTACGTTTAACAGTTATCGAGATATAGCTTTTTAATAAGCAACATTTCATAAAAATGTTGTACGTACTGAAAGATCAGTAGTTACTGAATTTATTTTGAAAATCTATATCTCAAAAACCATTTGACGTACAGGGCCCTGTTTCATAATGAAAGCTAATAGTATTAGTTAATAGTACAAGTGTAGAAACTAGTGTGGTAACAATACTATAACTTATTTTTTTCATGATAGGGATGACTATTAGTGAAATTACAGGAATTAAAAAATACTGAAGAGTAAGTTACTATTGTGCAAGTCTGTGTAATTGAATTAAGATGAATCTATAAGACTAATATTATTAGTTTGTACTTTATTATGAAACAGGGCCCAGATGTCTACTAGCACTCGAATTAAAGCTAGTTTAATGAGCTATAAAGTATTTTATAATGTATATCTTCATAGAAGTAATAGTTTATATGAAATTTGCTAAAATAAATTGATTTATAGTTGTTCGGACAAATTTTCATTTGCCAAATTTATATTCATACGTGAATATCATAAAAACTAATGAATCTAGAGATATATTTTCAAAAATCCAACATTTTATATGAACAACTATAAATTAACATTTTGTGAGTTTATTTTGTCAAACATCATAAAAACTACTACTTCTACAAAGATAAACATAATTAATTATTTGGTAGTAAATTTAACCAGCTTTAATTTGAGCGCTGGCAAACATCTGTACGTCCAATGGTTTCTGAAATGAAGTTTTTCATAAATTAAACTTATTGTCCGAACAACTATAAATCAATTTATTTTACCATATACCATGAAAACTACTATTCCTACGAAGGTAAAGGTCATAAACTTCTTTATAGTCCATTAAACTAGCTTTAATTTGAGTGCTAATAGACATCTGTACGTCACATAGTTCCTGAGATATAGATTTCTCAAAAT
>NW_027113040.1:157194-160229 GCF_000696795.3 Halyomorpha halys | reverse complement strand
TTTAATAAGCTTTGAATTAAGTTTAGGTCTTGACAATAAAAATCTGTGATTAGTGAAAAAATATGTAAGGTGAATAACATTTTGCTCAAAGTATTTGAACTATCAGTCTAAATAATTACAAACCAGTAAAATACACTTTTTATTAACGAAAAATATGTAAAATAAAACGTTTAATATGAGCGTAACATATGAAATTCTCTTTAAAAAAAATAAAATAAACACAAGTTTTTTATGAAAAACAAGTTTATTATTATGAAAGTCGTACATTTTTTTTTTAATTAAAACTTTCTAGTAATTATAGCTATTTTTTAAAATTTTTTACCAGCTATTTTTATTATTTTAAGTCAATATATAATATAATTTGTTATTATTTATTATTGTTATTAGAGATAAATTGACTTAAAACAAAAACAATTCATAAATATGTACTATGAAAAACTCAGTAAGTAAAGGAGAAATATTTTAATGTTTCCATGTTTTTTTATGACAACAGTTATAACGTTTTAGTTTGAGCTTTCTAAACCACTTCTTTGAGACCGACAATTCATCATCTATTACTATATTGTATAAATAGAAGAAAAGAGGCAGTAACCTCTCTGTAGTATCGGTCTTAGAACTATAATATTAAGGATCAGTTATGGTTTCTTTGGGAGTCCTCAGCCAGAGTTTTAATATTATATACCTGAAAACCTCATTTTCCGCTATTTTATCTAAAATAACTAACTATACTGTTGTTGTTTTCTTATGTTTACAATACTTTATTATTTTTATCATGTCTAAAATCAGTACGCACTTGAAAAAATATTAATCAGTTAAAATTGGCTTATCGTTCAAAGATGAGGGAGAGAACTCTGTTGGGGTTAATTAACTTAACCTTGACCAAAGCTTCCGTCTAAAAAATTAAATAAATTATTAGGTAAAATGCAATTGGGTGAACCAAACATATCTGAAGAAGAACCATATCGTTTACCAAGACCATGTTTTACTATCAATAGAAAAAAATATTTAAATGTCCTTTCTTACAAATAAATCAAGAAGTAACCTGAACCAACAGCTTTTTGGCCAGTTCTACCCTAGCCCTTGGCTATTATACATTTATTCTGAGGCTTAAAATAATTTTTGTTATATCATTATTAATAATTTGAAAACCGTGTGTTTTCACAACAGACATGTGAAGAAGGTATAGTTAATAAAAATTTGTAAGTTATTATATCGAGAGTGGTTGTAGAAATCTCTAGACTAGTTTCTATGTGGTAAATTAGAAGGTTGATGGGACAGATACCGGCAAGGACAGTACAGAGCTGGTTTATCAGCATCTGACATTGATCAGCTACATGCTGATAAACATGATACACTAATCAAACTGGAGAAAATCGAAGAAAACCAGTCTTCTTTAATCTGAAATTTTCCCAAAGGAACCACCCTGCAGCAAACCTAAACTTAATAATCCATTTCTTGCACCTTAGTGGACTTGGGCATACTTTAGTCCTGTTCTTTGACTATACTAAGAATTTAAAACTATTTTTTGAAAATCGTTGATATACTGATGATTGTGCCAGACGGATCGTTTGTTACCAGCCCAGTGGCTGACGATAGTAAGCGTTAAGTTATAGTTCATAAGAGTGAAGACTTTAAGATTGGTCTTTTACTTCAAGTTAAATAACTTAACATGCTCACGTCGTTTAAACTGTGGTAAAGTGATGAGTGAGGTCTTCGAAATACCTCCTTCGAGTTTCTGAATCATCGACGTTGATTATCTTGTGTAAATTGAATTTGGAAAGAGTATCTTATTTGAAACAGCCACCATTTTTTATTCCCCCTCCCTATACTTGGCAGACTCATCAGTTTTGACTAGTACTTATACATAGTTTTCATTAAAATAATCAAAAATTGGGGTGAGATAACTGCCTTTTTTTCTTCCTGGCTCTTGTACTAAATGGTTAGGCTTCTTTGGGAGTCTTGATTTTCTTTCTTCCCATCGCAGTTTCATGACCCTCAACTTCTTTCTTCGGACCACTTCGTACCCATTTTTTTCCTCTTCCAATATTGGTGAGATTTTTCAATGTTTTCTTATACCTATGAGAAAATCGTTATCTATCTAATCGTTATCTATTTATCGTAATCTAAGCAGTCGGTATCTGAAATTTTAAGTCTCTTTAATTTCTCTCTCCGCAGCTAAAAATCTTTCCTCCTTCATCCTCTTCATGTGCCCATAGAACATCAGCCTTCTGATTCTCATAAATTTGTTTTTATTAAATTATAAATTTTTTTTCAAAAGGAAAGCGTTTCAAGTTTTTTTTTCCTAATAAGCTATCACGAGCCTAACAAAACGGTATCGCGTGCCGAAAGTTGGGCACCCCAGGTCTAGAAGTTATTATTAAAATGTAATAAGTCTTGCGAACTAGACTGAACGATTTCACCGCTTCACATAGGCTACTGATAGTGTTGAAGTGTACTTTCTGTTCAATGTGAATTAGATTATCCGAAGTTTATCCTCTCCCTAATAGACAGCAAATACCCTTTCAAACATCACAAATCGACATCATTGTTGGGTCTCCTTAGCGATAATGTTCCCTACATCAGAGTATGCTTTCACTGCCACGGAGGTGGGAGTAGCCTATAAGGCGTAGGATATGCTACGAGGGCCCATAGTGTACGCTATGGGTCTGGCAGTCGCGGTTCTGTTGGGTCTTGGGCTGGCGGCAGTCAGCAGTGCGGTCTTTGGACAGGGGTACTCCGGGAGAGAGGAAGTAGGCGAGTCCTTCTTCGAGAGTACCAGGATGGCTATCCCCAGCACAGGTGAGGGATCGAGGACACCTTTAGTACTATTTGCAATTATCAATAAGCAGAATATATTAATTTTCAGATTATGATATTTCATTTTAATTATCATTAACACTTTGCACTCCAGCTAATTGACTCATATGAGTTGTTTATTTTCAAAAAATATCCAAATCTTCTTATTTGAACTGACTTTGGGTGTTATTTGGAAATAAATGGGTCAAATTATATGCCAACGACATGATGACTAATGA
>NW_027113040.1:151892-156378 GCF_000696795.3 Halyomorpha halys | reverse complement strand
TTTAATAAGCTTTGAATTAAGTTTAGGTCTTGACAATAAAAATCTGTGATTAGTGAAAAAATATGTAAGGTGAATAACATTTTGCTCAAAGTATTTGAACTATCAGTCTAAATAATTACAAACCAGTAAAATACACTTTTTATTAACGAAAAATATGTAAAATAAAACGTTTAATATGAGCGTAACATATGAAATTCTCTTTAAAAAAAATAAAATAAACACAAGTTTTTTATGAAAAACAAGTTTATTATTATGAAAGTCGTACATTTTTTTTTTAATTAAAACTTTCTAGTAATTATAGCTATTTTTTAAAATTTTTTACCAGCTATTTTTATTATTTTAAGTCAATATATAATATAATTTGTTATTATTTATTATTGTTATTAGAGATAAATTGACTTAAAACAAAAACAATTCATAAATATGTACTATGAAAAACTCAGTAAGTAAAGGAGAAATATTTTAATGTTTCCATGTTTTTTTATGACAACAGTTATAACGTTTTAGTTTGAGCTTTCTAAACCACTTCTTTGAGACCGACAATTCATCATCTATTACTATATTGTATAAATAGAAGAAAAGAGGCAGTAACCTCTCTGTAGTATCGGTCTTAGAACTATAATATTAAGGATCAGTTATGGTTTCTTTGGGAGTCCTCAGCCAGAGTTTTAATATTATATACCTGAAAACCTCATTTTCCGCTATTTTATCTAAAATAACTAACTATACTGTTGTTGTTTTCTTATGTTTACAATACTTTATTATTTTTATCATGTCTAAAATCAGTACGCACTTGAAAAAATATTAATCAGTTAAAATTGGCTTATCGTTCAAAGATGAGGGAGAGAACTCTGTTGGGGTTAATTAACTTAACCTTGACCAAAGCTTCCGTCTAAAAAATTAAATAAATTATTAGGTAAAATGCAATTGGGTGAACCAAACATATCTGAAGAAGAACCATATCGTTTACCAAGACCATGTTTTACTATCAATAGAAAAAAATATTTAAATGTCCTTTCTTACAAATAAATCAAGAAGTAACCTGAACCAACAGCTTTTTGGCCAGTTCTACCCTAGCCCTTGGCTATTATACATTTATTCTGAGGCTTAAAATAATTTTTGTTATATCATTATTAATAATTTGAAAACCGTGTGTTTTCACAACAGACATGTGAAGAAGGTATAGTTAATAAAAATTTGTAAGTTATTATATCGAGAGTGGTTGTAGAAATCTCTAGACTAGTTTCTATGTGGTAAATTAGAAGGTTGATGGGACAGATACCGGCAAGGACAGTACAGAGCTGGTTTATCAGCATCTGACATTGATCAGCTACATGCTGATAAACATGATACACTAATCAAACTGGAGAAAATCGAAGAAAACCAGTCTTCTTTAATCTGAAATTTTCCCAAAGGAACCACCCTGCAGCAAACCTAAACTTAATAATCCATTACTTGCACCTTAGTGGACTTGGGCATACTTTAGTCCTGTTCTTTGACTATACTAAGAATTTAAAACTATTTTTTGAAAATCGTTGATATACTGATGATTGTGCCAGACGGATCGTTTGTTACCAGCCCAGTGGCTGACGATAGTAAGCGTTAAGTTATAGTTCATAAGAGTGAAGACTTTAAGATTGGTCTTTTACTTCAAGTTAAATAACTTAACATGCTCACGTCGTTTAAACTGTGGTAAAGTGATGAGTGAGGTCTTCGAAATACCTCCTTCGAGTTTCTGAATCATCGACGTTGATTATCTTGTGTAAATTGAATTTGGAAAGAGTATCTTATGGATGTTTGACTGAAAGTTATATTCTTCGACTACAAGAGTATTTTATGGATGTTTGACTAAAAGTTATATTCTTCGACTACAAAGTCATGTTTAAGAAAAAAAAAAACCTCTTCAATCTAACCCTTACGATTACTACCGAATGTCAGGAAGTATTTTATTTAAAAGAAATCATGCTCTCAGAATCAAAAATTTTGACTTGCATTTAAAGTTTTAGATTTCAAAAACAAATTTGATTTAGTGGCTGTCTGTAGTAAAGACTAACCGAACTAACCATTTGTCCAATTTTATTAAAATTTTCAACGATTTTGCATATTAGTATTTAGTTAGCCCCATATTGATTTTGTCAGATTCTGCCCGCTACTTTTGCTTACACATGCGTTTACAATTTTTCCTAAACACGCTAAGAAGACTGCATCGTGTCAGCATTTTTAAGTATTCACTGAAGGCGGTTTTAACAAACGTTGTTAATGACAGTCGATTTATGGAAAGGGGAGGGACCGCTCAGATGGTGATGGTTAATGTGAAGACGAGTTCAGACTGCTGAGTCCCTCGGCGAGGGCGTTGATCAAGTGGACTATGCTCACCCACCTCCCAGGTCGTGGTGAAGGGGCGGGCTTCCGGAACATAGGGTTAGTACAGGCCTTCAACCTATTAAAGAATTTGATGTGTTATCGGTCTATGAACTCTAGCACAGTAGTGAATTGAAGCTCTCTTTATTCTTAGAGGGCTGAAGTGTGATATCCCTGATTATTCGCCGAAGGACGACTTCTGAAGAAACTGTAACCAGTTTAGGGTAGTCTTGTAGGTTGTCTCATAATTGGTGTGGTATAGTTGGTCGTATTATATTCTTGTATATCTGCAGCTTGAGGCGTAAAGACAGTTGCGGAGAAGAGCAAAATTGGTGTGTTATCAATTTCATTAAATTAAACAACTATTTCAATTTACGTTATTGTAAACTATCCCAATATTCCTCATCACACCTTTATTTTTAAAATGGCCCGTTCAATTTTATTTAAATTCAGAGGAAAGCCGGAGATTAGTGTTAAAATAGTCTAGAATGAATTTCATGAATAATGATTATTTATGAATGAATAAATTTCAGCTACAGAAATATAGATATGCAGAAAAAGATATTCAAGAAAAAGAAAGTGAGGCATTAAAATAAAAGATTTTAAAAATATAAATATAAATACAAGGATACTGGGAAAATCTGACCCATGTAATTAGCCTTTTTAAAATAATTTGGATAATCACAGTATCGTTTTGAATTTTTCTGCTTTTACACCAAATAAGAATTTAATTTTTTTTTTTTTGTAGAAATATTCTCATCATTTAGCAACTAAATTACTTGGCTATGTAGGATTGACAAAAATATTTTATTTTGACCCAATTTTTATCTTCCCTCTAATAATGTTACTATTTGTATGTTTTCCTCTACTTACGTTTTGCGTTGTCGTTTAAAAGAACATGTTTATATGGGTCGATTAAATTAATTTTTTACTTAAATAAATAAAACAGATATTAAATTATTCCATTTTCAGGACATCTAAATGGCCAAATATATCAGCCAGACAGCTGGGTACGAGCTTCTAGTCTTGAACTTCAAACAGGTAAAATTACCAAATAACAATTATGTTAATAATTAATCGCTATTAATTGTATTTGACCTTATATCAAAAATTACAGAACTGGTTTAAACTTTTAACATTATTTTTCTCCTTTGGTTAAATAATCAATAATTTTTAAAAATGATCTTATGGAAAATGTTCCTGAAATTTCAAAGTTTATGCAGTTATAAAAATTAGTAACTTTCCTTAAATAATGAGTGCTTCTCAGACATAAATTAAACGCACAATTTATAAATTATTGTTTTGATAGCTTTGATTAATAACTATGATAACGTTCCCGGATTATGACAATGTTATTTGTGAATGTGAAAAATAAATATGTTCTTTTCGTTTATTTCTATTTTTCTTCTATTTAAAAATATGATCAAGATGATCTTATGGGATAAACGATGCTGGTAGATCTTAATATATATAAAATAAATAATATAAAAATAATTGTTATTAATTAATAATAAGTAAATTTAAATATTCTCGCGAAATAATTATAATCCCGGAGGAACGATAATTAAGTTTTTGTATCTGATGAGAGAGATAAATGCTTTATTCATCCATGCTGCCCAAATGCATCGGGTTCCTACATTACACAGCATACTAATCAATCCAAGATCGGACATATATAAATTATATATTTTTACATGATATAATAAAAAAGAAAGAAAACATTTTTTTCCCTCCAGTTTTCTTTTACAATCAATTCCAGTCTACATACTAAATACAAATATTTAAATTTATTCCTTTTTTTCTTTCCCTTTCTTGTCCCTTACATTTCACAATTTTTATTTCATTTGATCGACAAATGCACTCTCTCGAATTCCCCCTCTCAGATCCTCCCTTGTGACCCGCTAAACAAATTCACTATTAGACAAAGATACTATGAGATCAAACCAGAGAAATACTAGTCACAGCAGTAGATCAGTTTACAGTAAAACAAACAAATAAATACATTTTACCAAAACTAAACTAACACATAGATTTAAAGGAAAATATAATAAAAAAGTTGGTTAAAAGAAATACTTGAGTGGATAAATAAGTAAAAAAAATAAATGAGGAGAAGATGGTTGGGGGT
>NW_027113040.1:148351-150907 GCF_000696795.3 Halyomorpha halys | reverse complement strand
CATCGAATACATCTTATGAATTTTTCATGCTCATCGAAGAAAGAAAACGTCAATATATTCTCGAGAAAAGTACTCAATCAACACCCCCATTTGTCTGGCAGGAAGTCCTTTATTTGTGACAGAGAAGAGTTAGAGCCATTAAATAAAATACTTCGTCAACTGCACGGACAACACTGGGCCACTTCGTTGGAACACATATAATCTCTGAGGATAGCAATTATCTGGGAGTACTCCCACTGAGCTTGTGCACAGTCATCGAAATATTTCTTTCAGTCACCGGCTAGTGAAGGAATGGAACCCATTACACAAAACAGCGATTATGGGCGCGACTTCTATATATTTCTTATTCAGACTTAGAGAAAATGCCATTTTGAATTTGGTTCTCCCAAAAAGGAATCGATTGACCTCAATTTCCAGATGTCTCTTTAAGGAGCTCTCGTGTTCAAGGATTCACCATTATAATGAATGATGGTACCTACAAACTTTAACATCAGTAATAGCTTTGTCGTAGCTAATAAATAGTTCATTTATCAAATGAACCGTTAAAGCATCGGAGTCAAGTTGAAACTGCATAGAACGATGATTAAAATATCTCTATGTACATGGGAGTTGATGCATTCACCAAGTATATGTATTACATTCACTTTACCAATTATGTACACATTTAAATTTACTGTTCTTCCTTATTCTTATTATTTTATCCTTTATTTGTTTATTTTTCCCCAGTATATAATAGCTAATTATTTCTTTATATAGTACAAAAATAGTTACTTTAATAATTTAGTTCCCTTGATAGTTTATATGGTATTTCTTGTTATAAGATTTGATTTTATAGGATTTCATTTAGTTCTTTTATCTTTTTAAGTATTCTTAACACAATATTATTATAACATGTTTCAATGTTAACTCCATTTTACATACCTATAATATGCGGTTTCATACGCAGTAAAAAATATATATTCTCTCTTGCATAGTATCCCTATACGTAAACGAGCTAGTTAATTTTAAAACTAAGATTAAAAATGAAAAATAATGATTACAAAGATAAATATTATATCAACCAATAGTGACGTAGGCAACTGGGCCGGTATGGCAAGTTAGTAGGTTAATTATACAAAACATAGTAATAAAGTAAAATAATCATTAATACTCGGACACACTAATATTTATAATAATAGAAATATTCAAAAACAGTTGATGTTAGAGTGAAACGTGAATTTTAAATGCATGAGAATATTAAATGTTTGAAGAACATAATTAAACAGTAACGGTATATTGAATCAATAATCAAGATTATAAAATTGAAATAAAGTTAATAGTCAGTGTATAAAAAATCATATTGTTTAATAATTCGGAGGATGTTAAACTCTGATATATTTAAATATTTTTAAATTAACATTGGAAAATGGAAAATTGTGCCCGAAATATCAAGGTAAAAAATAAAAATTATTTCCGTTGGCTTTTAAAAATGTATTTTAAGACATTTTTTTTCTTATATCATTTTCAATTTATTTTATTTTTTATGGCTCAAGTCCTCCTTTGAGAACTTATACAGCCCCTGAGTGGGAACATCAAGGTTCAGTTCTTGGAGACAACATAAAATAAATATTGATCAACCCAGAAGGGAATCGAACCCACAACCTTCAGAACCTAGGACCTGTCCGGTCCTCTGAATTTTTGTTAATTGACCTGTTAGGAGCACGAGTGGTACAAGTCAAATCTAGAAGTTCTATGAAGATTTTAATTATGAATAATAACTTTTTCTTTTGAAACTAGTCTGTCAAAAGTATATCCTACTATTTAAGAACATTTTAAGTTAATACATTCACAGTAATATATTAAATAATAATTTTAAATTAAATTTTAATTATATTTTGATAATAACAGAAAGACGAAGAATTATAGTACAAGAGCCGGGAAGAAAAAAAGGCAGTTATCTCACCCCAATTTTTTATTACTTTAATGAAAACTAGGTATAATTAATAGTCAGAATTGATGAGTCTGCCAAGTATAGGTAGGGGGAATAAAAAATGGCAGCTGTTTCAAAACCTTAAACAATTGGACGTACAGATGTCTGCCAACGCTCAAACTAAAGCTAGTTAAATTTACTACAAAATAGTTAATTTATGTTTGTCTTTGTAGGAGTAGTAATTTTTATTATATTTGACAAAATGAACTCACAAAATGTTAATTTCTTGTTGTTCCTATAAAATGTTGGATTTTTGAAAAAATATATCTCTAGAGATCCATAAGACGCACATTTGTATTATAATTTACTAATAAAGGAAATTTAACTTTCTATAAAGTAGTATATGACACTTATCTTCGTAGGGGTAGTAGTTTTTATGAGATTCACATATGAATATAAATTTGGCAAATGAAAATTTGTCCGAACAACGATAAATCAATTTATTTTAGCAAATTTCATGTAAACTATTACTCCTACGAAGATAATCATCATAAACTTCATTATAGCTCATTAAACTAGCTTTAATTTGAGTGCTAATAGATATCTGTACGTAATTCTTTTAGAGATATGAATTTTTCAAAATAAAT
>NW_027113040.1:139495-148291 GCF_000696795.3 Halyomorpha halys | reverse complement strand
AATGACGAACTCTTAGGTTTTCTTGTGTTGTTCCTACTTTTTAAGATATAGAGCTCCGAATGAAAAATTAGTTTTTTTTTTATCGCTTTGAAACATTTTTTATTCCTCCTACCTATACTTCGCAAACTCATCAATTTTGACTATTAATTATACAGTTTTCATTAAAGTAATGAAAAATTGGGGTGAGATAACTGCCTTTTTTCTCCTCTTGGGCTCTTGTACTATTATGTCATGCTTTCAACTTCTCAATTTATTTAGTAAATCTTTATTAAAAATACTAATCATTGTTAACAAACAAAAAATAGACGAAAGATCCAAGTTTATTTTAATGTTTATGAATTAAGTATCTCCAAAGTTATGATTTTCATACAGAGTAAATCTTTTTGTTTCTATTTTTTAAAAAAATTATAATATTTGTCTAATTATTATATTAATATGTTATATATTAACTTCTTGCTTGAGAGCAGATAATTAATTTTAAAAAACAAGTTAAGTGATGTAAGCTTTGTTAATGTAACTACAGCGTTAATGTAATTTAAAGAGGCCTGTGTGTTAAATGGCTTAAGGTGATTGATCTAAAAGTATAATTGATTAATGAGTTCACATGGGTATGATTGCCTGTAACTGAAAATTTTAAATTTGCATACATCAAATCAAATAAATGAAAGATCTCTTTAATAATGGCTTAAGGGCCGAAATTTCGGAGAAACATAAGGTAAGTTGAGAGATAAGATCAAAAGAAGTTTGATTTTAATAGTTATCTCGTACATCGACTAACATACTCGCTTTATCTGTTTCTAAGGTAAGATAAGTAAGGCTACCACAGAGGGCGGTAGTGGAGGGTTTGCGTCGTTTTTAGACACTTTTTAGATATTACCCGATTTAACAATCTTAAGTTTCCTATTCACGTTATAAGTATAATGTTTCAAAAGAGATTAGGACCATCGCTAAATAGGGGTTTTAGTGGTGTGGGTCTGCCGGGCAGGATTGCTTTCTCCTCTTGAGAGATTGTGGCATGCCATACATGCTCGCTGTAAGTGTCTGTTTCTAAGGTAAGATAAGTGAAACTACTACAAAGGGCGTTTTTTAAACTCCTGCAGCAGCATAGGCTATCCGCTTCTTCTCGGCTGTACTTCCATGGATATATTACATACATAGAGGCCTGGGAATCGCGAAGACGCCATGATATTGGTCGGAAGGGGCATACAACTAAGAAATATCCCGAACCATGTGGCAACGACCAACGAAAATTATCTAGTTACAGTAGTCGTGCGGTTGAAATGCTGCTACATACTCAGTTGTCTATTGCAAATCTGTTTTATACTTATTGTTTATATTAGTTATTTTTAAAAAGTAGCCAAAGCCTTTCACCAGCTATATAAACATTTATTTTTGCTAGATAATTATTAAATACTATGTATAATCATACGAGTCATTAAATACAATAATCGCAACTGGTTATTCTTTTCCTTTTGAGACTAAAGGTGTGTTTTTAAGACGAAATGACTTTACCTTTCCTATCTTATCTTTTCAAAAATATTTATTATGATTCCTATGAGATGTGTATAAGGAAATTGTAATACCCAAATTAGTTTCGAAAGTATTCTTTATTGAGTTATTCCTATTGTGAATAAGTTTATTAATGTAATAATAAAAAAATACTGGAAGACTCAATGTTTCAAGAGGTCTTTAAGTCCTGAAGCGAGCCGGTGGCAGCATTATTTATTGTATAATAAATATACATTCTTCTTGTAATAAAAACATTAGGATCATAAAATGTTCAAATCTATTGATTGTAGGTCGAGGTAACAAGGTGCACAAACACAACCGCATGCCGTCGCTGAGGGTGGGTCTGAAGGTGGTCCTGCTGGCGTTTGTGGTGCCCGCTCTGTTGGCCGTCGTGCTCTACGCTGCCTGGAAAGGGGTCACCCTTGCTCTCTTGTCTCTCATCATATCCACCATCATCGGTCTCAAGAACTTATTTAGTGGTAAGCTCACAAATTTTATTATATTAAATTGCACTAATTTGCATATTAAATTAATGATTACACTACCTTCATAAAATATCACGTAAATTACAAATCTGAATATAGGATTGATCTCTCTTGTGCTTTATATTGATCTAAACCGCACTTATATCGGAACAGCGATGAGATTGGTTGTGTTTACATATGTGATGACATTTATATTCAACTAAAGTAAAATGGAATACATGAATAAAATTTATATTCAATTAATAAATTACTAATATAATTTGTGTGTGCTGATTCTGAGTTCAGACTTGGAAATAAGAAAACAAATTTTCTGAATAATAAAAACGATTAAAACTACTTAATGAAAATGCAAAATTCATATAATCGACTGACTAAAACTTGTTACACCCTTCATACTCCAGCTGTGGTTTAACGAATATTTTTTTCGGCCAAATACTGGTAAGGCACTAAGCTACTATCTCCAGAACCGGGTGGGTGTGAGTTCTGGTGCCCTCCTGGGGTTCACCCAGCCTCATAAAGTGGATACTCTTAATTTGAGAAAAATTTTGTTGAGTGTTATCTTGGAAAAATCATCTAATTTTACAAATGTTGTTCTAAAAACAGTATTTCCTTACAAAATGCTGAAGCTATGAACGTTCATGGGTCGTAGCGGTTCACATTATTACTTCTTTTAGACCTCTTCAGTCATAAAACAATACTCAAACCAATAAAATGAAACAACCAACTCCCCTTCAAATTTAGGCGAAATCGAATGAGCCATTTTTGAAATATTCTTGTTTTGAGGAAAACGTGTTTCCGCATGCATATGGAAAAGTAGATTATGGAATCTGATCAAATTGAAATGTCACCGACTAAAAACTAATCCCGCACAATTCCTGGAAATTCCATCGAAATCGGATTATCGATTCGATTGATTATGCCCAAATAAAAATTTGACAACAGGCCGACAGATAGCCATACCTGACACGAAACCAATTTTTTCCCTTTATGCCTAAAACATAAAATGCATGTGAAAATTTTCGATGCTGGGGACATAAATATTTTTTATTAGCTGCATAAATTTAGAGCTTCCCTACCCTTAGTTATAGGTAAGCAATATAAGGAGTCCTTGTTTGTAACGCCTACTATCAAGACTAACGCTAACCCGCATAGTAAACCAGTTTCGCGGTCGATGTAGTTTGACAAAAAGAAGGGGTGGTAGGTGTACATCATTTCTCAATAGTTATAAGTTATAATTATTCTTATAATATTTAAAATATTATATATTTTAGTTATAAATCGTTCTTTTGATTTTCAACACGAGGGGCCTCTCATCTCCAAATTTATTTAGTAAAATTCATATGGAACGGACTCATCAACCGTATACCTTCAAGTACCATTGGTAGAAAAAGGTAATATCCAATTCGAATTATATAATACATACATTTTCAGATATATGAATCGAAAAAAAAAATTTCTATTTGAACGCTTTATACAACCATCGAGTTCATTTTTCTTTTTATCCTCATTCACAAGGTATAACCTAAAAGAGCAAATACACTTTACATTACGGTTGACTGCAACAATTAGTTATTAATGAACAAACAAGTGATAAGGAACTAACCTACTTTTGGTCCTTTATTTAAAATATCATATAATTTTCAGTAAATTTTTGCATATCCAGGTTTGACTTACTTTTGCTCTCAATTGCTATATATAAATAGATCCTTAGATGTCTTTGTAGCTAAATAAAAAAAAAATCGATATATCTTATAAAAAAATACAGAAAAATGTTAGTTGGCTCCTTATTAGATATCTATGTGTCAAATAATTGTCATATCCTTCTGCATATTCCAGGGCCAAAACCATCTCCACGTTTTTTACGAAATTCTGGTAATATAACAATTTGATTGGACTTTTCGCATTTATTTAATGTGATTCATTTTAATGAAAATCTTTAGGGCTAGGATCAAAAACAAATAATCTCAATTTTATGAGTTCATGATTTGTGAAAGCTGTAATAAGTGCATTATATTTTTCCATTTATTTACACTTTTTTTTGTTGCTTACTTCTATTAAAAGACCAGCTCATAATTGATTATTTTTTTTAAAGAATGCTGGTTCAATCTAACTATTTTTATAGTATTTAAAGTTTAAAAAAAAATTAAATGAAAATCCTACAATCTCTATTTTTTTCAGTAAAAATAAATAACACTCATTTTTATAAATCCATATATACTATGTCCATGCAAATAAATATCATAAATTTTTCAAAATCAGTGCAGAAAGAGTATATTTTTCTTGTTTTGTTTTTTTTATTTATTTAAATTTTAGAATGAATTGGTTATCGTTTACCAAATATTTGAAACATTAAATTGTTTGTTTTGCCCTTAACTCCTATTGCATAATTTTACAAGTTAATTAAAACTATCATTCCATTTATTTCACAAATCCACGAGGCATAAAATCACTAATATCCCATCATCTAAGAGCTCATAATTAATTTCTAAATGTTATATTAATCCAGTATTCTATTCTTACAATAGATAACCACAGGTAATCAATTATTCTCGAAGGTGGAACCCTTTAATTACATTTTTAATATGCAATACATCTATATGAATCTATACAATGTAATACACAATACATCTACATACATCATTTAAAGTGTGAAAGAACAGTTAACTTTATTATCAATAAAAAGGTTATCCACAAAGTCTCAACATTTCTGTACTAGTCACATCAAATTTCCAACGTTTCTACCAATCCGGACATCTTAGAGGACAACCTTAATTATTGTTTTACAGCCTCAACATTATTTTATTTATTTATTGATATTTACAACTGTATTAAAAAGATAGACAACAAGTAAATTTGATGTTAGTTATACAATGACATGATACAGCCATGTGGAGAATCTATCCATTGATAGAGCTCTAATAACATTTCTAAAGTAGAAACTTTCGAGGCCAGGAGAACGCCTAGGAGGATCTTCAGTTAATGAAGGCGAAGCCAGGATAGAAACAAGTGGGTTTGGGTTGTTAGAGGGTTTATCATGGAAGGATTGGTATCTGGTTCTGGCCAAATCGGCGACATATTGAACATTGAAGTCCTGATGGATGACCTGATTTGTGGCAAGGTAAAGAACATTAAGGATTTTGAATTCTAAGGATTAGATATGAGTGGAATCCGCTGGTTTAGTGGAGCTCCAAATGTCAACTCTGTAAGTCCAGATAGGCCTTAGGTTATAGTCATTGGTATGGTCATATAGATGAGTCTTTGGTAATTAGTTAGAAGTTTAGACCGCTTTTACATAAGTGTTGTAATAGTCGGAATCGAGGAGCAGTTTCTGTCTTGTATTAGGTCAGTCATTTGTACAGATGTAGTCCTAGGTAACGGATCTGTTAAAAAGGAATAAGTGGACTGTTATTAAACGATACTCTGGGGCTGGAAGTCATGGGTTTACGACGAAGGGTAAATTTGGTCCTCAACTTTAAATTATAAAACTTATAAAACAATTATGTATAACAAGACAAATAAACAACAGCCAAATTATTTTTTGGACAGATTTTTATATACAAATTTATATCTGTATTTGTTATTATAAGATTTAATAATAACATATATTCTTTGTAAACGCTATACTTTACTAATATTATTTATCACATCAATAGGATTTAATATATAAATAATATTAATATAATTATTAACCATTCCAATTAATTTACTTAGTTATTGTTTTCCTCAGTGACCAGTGATAGATTAAAGATTGAAACAACTTCACTCCCTAGTTTAAAAAGTTATATTTCACTCAAAAACGCAGAATACAATGTATGCTAATTGGTATCGAAATGATCCAAGATGAAATTACTCGATAGCATATGGTTTAGTATGATCCATCGATCATAGCAATGCTACATGTAAAATGTTTATATTTATCCATTAAATAGCATGTTATTGGCACTTGATAGCCGCTGCTCACGCAGTTGCGTTCCAAGCTTCGATAACTTCACCATTTCATGCAACCTTTTCCCTGTGCTCAGTGTGATATGAGTAACGACCGGGCAGGATTTACACTTTTATCGGATTAAGTACTTTGTATAAATATTCAAGGCTTAATCTTTTGTTGGACTTCTTAGTGAAGGTCAGTAAGTATATAGAAGAGTTGAAAGGTCAATTGTGTAAATTGTATAACCTAGAACCGATTTGAGTTATCGGAGCATAGCTGGTTAGTTATTAGAGTGCCCATTTAACTAGAATGGTTTAAGTAATTTAAACCTTCAACTGAACCGCATATTACTATTGCTACAAAACTAAAACTATAACACATATTACTGTCCATTATACCTCTACTACATACCTATTCAGTTTCAAAACACCATAAATTACCTAGAAATCACTCTTGATCAATATCATCTATATATGAAACAACCGTATTTCCTAATCAACTCTAAAAGAAATTTCAATGAATAAACATACTCTAAGATGCCCAAAGTACCTGTCATATTTTAGTATCCTCTCTCAATCTCTTCTACTTTGACTACGGATGTTTAATGTAGATGAGAATGATAAAATTAATAAATTTCTTCGTAAGATTACTCTTCAATATTCCCAGACGTTTCATATTTCTCATTGTTATCTGCATATATCATGTATTCATACTGCAATACTTAGAACCAAAAAACCTTGACTCCTCGCCTTGCATTTATCCATCTATCTATTAAATATAAGATGTCCTACATGTTTCCCAATCCCTTCTCACAGAATTGCTTCCTAATAAATTCATTTATTTTTCGAGCTACCTCATTTTGGGATTCATTGCACATATTTTTGTAAAGCTTCCTCCTTAACATCATACAAACATAAATTCTGTATTCATCTCCTCGGTTATCAATCTTAGGTATACTTGTAAATAATAAACATCCATGCAAGCTTGCATAAATAGGTATCATTGTTTTATCTCGAGTAATTATAATTGTTTTTTATTTAATCATGTTTAACATTACATCATGTAGTCAAACAAATGCTACTTTAATTGTCCAAATTTTTATTCCTTGAGGAACAAATGTCTCTGAATAAAGGTCGATTTTTTACTTCAATTCATATACAAAAAGAAATTTTATGAGCAATACTTTTCATTATATCAATAATTTTATTTCACAACCAAAATCCAAGGGCCACCATTCTTTTATATTTGATATGAGTCTCGGGTTATTGTTGTGGAATGAAAAAAATTATCTACATTGCTTATAAAATAAGACAAAAACAAGTTGGTTGGCTCCTTGTTGCATATGTGGATTCAATTATCATTTTAATTATTCGTTAAATTTATAAAACAGTACCCTGGGTTCTAATTTGAACTAACGCCTAATATCAGCACAAACGTTAACCAGCAGCACACATCAGTTGTGCAACTAGAGTCATTTAAAGTAAAGAAGGGGTTTGAATATCAGTTAAAATGCATGCACTGTTTTTAAATGTAAATAGTTTATGCAATCTGAAAACCAATCCATACTTTCTCCTTTATCTACCAGATTTACATACAGAAATGGAATATAAAGAAAAACACTTACATTTTGTAGCACTTTCTAAAGAAAAACCAATTTTAATTAAAGTTGACAAGACTATTTTATAATTTTACAGTTTAGTTAAAAATTATTACATATTAGAGACAATACTATTGATTTTTAAATATTTGTTAACCCTACAGCACAACCTTTTTTTACTTATTTATTGAATTTTGAAATATTATCCACAATACAAATAAATAAACTGAATAAATGTTATATGACAAAAATTTCTCTCGATACATCCTAAAGTAAAAATTTAAAAGTATAAAATTACGATCCACTAATTTATTTTTATTACTTTTTTTTGTCAACTTTTTTCTTCATATTTAAAACAATAACGTTTATTATGTGTTATAGGTTAAACAGTATAAGAAAATATACCTATTCATTTTTTGTAGTTTATTTTCTTAATATCAGTTATATTTTCTTGTAGATTTTTAACAATTATTTACATTTTTACCGAAATATGAAAAAATGTCACCTATGACAACTTACACAATCTTATGTTTACTACCTAGCTTCCAGACATTTAAGCTAGCTTTTACCTACGAATTATACAAAATAAGCTCGTAAACGTTTAAAATCAGAGATCTGAACTCTATATTATAAATCCTCTACTTTTGTATCCTCTACTTTTATTTTCTTCTTCCTTTTGTCACATTTTCTTATATCCAGGAAAGTCTTCATCGTTTTAGACCCTGTGAAAGTATCTCCAACGAACTTCGTCGTTGTCATACCTTTAACCTATAATTAAAAGTACTTTCTTTTACTTATCACATATTGGTTATAATATAATTACCTTAGCTAGATTGAATTTAAATGAAACTGGTACAGAACATATTAATACAACATTCGTTCACAAATTAGATAAGATAACTCAGGAATTTAGATTTTCTCCGAAAGGCGAAACAAAATAGAAATAGTTGAAACATTAAAGATTTCCTGCAATGCATATAATATAAAAACTAACGTTTAGAAGCTTTGTTACATTGTTTATGACTGACCGATATAAAATTAGAAAAAAATTTTATCTAATTTTATGGTATCGGAGAGTAAGCGGATATGGTCATAGCATTTAAAGAGGTCTATGCAGATTTGGGAAAATGGGTCTGCTCTTAATGATGTTGAAAGCGATGAAAAGTTGTTGCCAACTGTGTTTGTAGTCCCCTAACGGTAGCAGCGACTAATGTCGATTAGAATCGGCTTAACGTCCTCCAAATCCTGGAGACTTCATCTTCCTGGAAGGTATTTCC
>NW_027113040.1:128807-139117 GCF_000696795.3 Halyomorpha halys | reverse complement strand
TAACAAAATAAGACATCCTTTTTGATTATAATATCTCAAGCGAAATTATATTAGATAAGATGGTTATAGAAATTGAGAAAAAAATCATTATTAATAAATATTGGAACAAATTGTTGTGTAAGCTAATAAAAAATATTGTTGAAGTTACTCAAAATGGTTTGATTAACTTACTCATGAATGCTTATTATATAGTTGTATTGTTATGTAGTAGGAAAGAATATCCAGAGGATAGAGGAGTAATCCGAACCAGTGATTTTTAGAAAAATATTTATGTTGTTTTAATAAAGACATTTTTGTATAGTTGATTGAACTAGGGACTTTGCGTAAAGTGATTAGAAGTTATATAACATAAAAAAATAATAATGAGAATAAAATTTTTTAAAAAAATTATTAGTTGGAATGTGAAAAAAAGTTTAATACAGAATTAATGCTTCATAAATTATTGTTAAACAGAGCAGATAACGAAGATTCAACGTTGTAGAAACTGCAGGATTTGTTTGTTTTTGAAGGTTTCATGAACTCTTCCATTCAACCAGCATTTAAAAGAGTGTAAAAGCCGAGTGAGCAAGAATATCTTTCTGAGGGCTTGCACATCAAATAGGAAATAATTGCTATTACAAATTTATCTAAAATCACAAAACGTCTTTCTTTTGGAGTGAAGAAATATTTTTATGTTATTAATATAAATAACTTTCTGAGAGAAAAAAAAAAATTCTTGGAATGAACATTAGATGCCAATACAAAACCTAATCAATCAGCCAACGATACTAAATACAATACCTTACTCCGAGCCAATTTAACATACACTCTTTTTTATGACTGTTGATATGAGATGTGCCATCAACGTTTACTCGCCAGTTATTACCGATATTAGATAGACTAATAGGCTTGTATAATTATGTTTTTTATAAATTTTAGCGTCTAAAAATTAATTATAAATATTATGTGTTATAGATAAGAATATTGACACACTTGCAAATAAAAACGCTTATGCTTTCCTTTCCTTCCAGGTCATCACAATAAGCATCACCAAGACGACATAACTTACACTCACAATGTCATCGTGGCAAAGAATCCTGCGTTTCAAGATCACCTGTGGAAGCGAGACATGCCTGTCTTAGCGCACGCTGTGGAGAGTAGTCCCTACAGGGTAGTCCCCGCCACGGGATTATCTTCCACTGTCTAACTTGAATAATTGTTTGAGGAACATGCGTTTATCCGTAGGATCTGGGAAACTCTCTTTCCCTTACCGTGGAACATAAATTCAATAAAGAGGAAAAAATAAATAATTTGTAAAATCATTTCAATAAAGAGAAAAATAAATAAATAGAAAATAATTTCAATAAAGAGAAAAATAAATAAATAGGAAAATAATTTCAATTAAGAGAAAAACAAATAAATATGAAAATAATTTCATTTCAGAGAAAAATAAATAAATATGAAAATAATTTCAATTAAGAGGAAAATAAATGTGTAGGACCTATTCATACCAAAGATCACTCAGACATTACTGAAGTCTATGTATGTGTAATGATTACCATTTTACATATGGTGTTATCTAATTGTTATGAAATTATGGTGATTATTATCTAATAGCCTCCTGTATTCTGTAAATGAAATATTAAGGTTAAAGTCAAAAGGAAGCACCATTTACGCCTGTCCATTTTTTTTTTCATAGCCCATTTGCTGATTGCTTTTTTTGTTATCAGCGAAGTTCATTTTAAAGGGAAAAGTGTAATTTTTTTTTATCAAAATATTTGTATAGTTGTACTATGCCCATGATTATTATAAGCCATCTCAGTTCAAAAACTAAACTAGTCAATTATTTATTTTAATTATTATTTATTTCATGTTCTAATGTTCTTTATTACAAAATTTAAATTTTTATATTTACATAAACAAGATCTGTCTGATTTTTATAGGAATATATATATTGATATATTAATAAAATATTAAAAAATTAAGTGTGTAATTTTATCTTACCTATCTGATATGAAGTTTTAGTTATTTTTAGGTGAAAAACATGGCATATTTTGTAATTCTTATTAAAATCTATTGCAAAGGTTCATAGTAGTTGGCGGATAAAATATATTTTGACTACTAGGGAAACAATAACGATATACTTAAAAAATGTTCTCACTATTAATTAAAAATTGTTTACATGAGCTATTTAAATTTTATCATAAGAAGCTCCTTAGATTTAAAGGGATTCAAATGACTCAAATCATTGATTATGTAATAACACCTTCAATATTACTGAATGTTACCAAAACTAATCATCAAGGTTCTATTAATGAGTGTGTTCTTTTTTACCAGTAAAGTATTTAATTACCAAATATGAACTGTTTTATTCAGCTTAATTTTTAAAAATGGTACAAAGATAAATATTATCGATGTAATATTGTTTATAGCAATTTGAGTAATATGACAGATAAGTTAGTTTTTAAAATGGAAATTATGGAAGGCAAGGACTTAGCTGCGGGGTGGTTTTGAACTTCAAATTAGATGATTATATGATAGTGATGAACCAAATTAGTGATAATATGACTCAATAATGACAGAGAGAAGATTAAGTTGGCCGCTGAGAATACACAAAAACAAGTTGCTGTTGGATTTCCGATTCCAAAACCGGAAAAGTTGGAAAACCACAGCACCAGAGATAAAGATTCTATAGGCATACTTTTCTTACCATAGTATTATAGCATCGATTTAATACTTTCTATCTTTAAATTATGATTGTTCAAATCTTTTAAATAAATATTAAAGCCCCTTTGGTGTATGGATAATGGGAATTAGTTGATTCTTACTATAGTTGATATTACTTTATTCTTACTATAGTTGATATTACTTTATTCTTACTATAGTTGATATTACTTTATTCTTACTATAGTTGATGTTACTTTACACCATAGTTGATTATTACTTTAGTTCTAGTTACCATATCAATGACTTGGCATATGTTTCTTCTCAGAACTTTCATTCACGAAAGTAACTAATGCCTTATATAGGAAGATGGTCACGGATGCGGTCAAAGGAGAAACAAAAATAGTTTACAACTATTTATTTTCCGACATTTCGCCCCACTTTGTAGGGCTTCATCAGGGCTAAAAAAAAATACAAAATGATACAATTATAAGAATAAAAATACAATGATAAGAATAAAAATTAGTAACAATGGTAAGTGTAAAATTTTTTATAAAAATACGTAAAATATACAGTTAAAAAATACAGGAGAAGTACATAAAACAAAAACAATACGGGGAAGGAAAAAAAAATATATATATAGATTAAATAAACGTCATGAAAAAATAATAATTATACATAAATAAGTAGTAATAAAGTTTATTATTATTATTTTACTTATTTATGTATAATTATTATTTTTTCATGACGTTTATTTAATCTATATATATTTTTTTTTCCTTCCCCGTATTGTTTTTGTTTACTATACTTACTTTGTTATGTACTTCTGTATTTTTAACTGTATATTTTACGTATTTTTATAAAAATTTTTACTCTTGCCATTGTTACTTATTTTTATTCTTATCATTTTATCTTATCTTTGTATTTTTATTCTTATCGTTGTATCATTTTAGCCCTGATGAAGCCCTACAAAGTGGGGCGAAACAACGGAAATAAAATAGTAAACTATTTTTGTTTCTCCTTTGACCGCAACCCTGACCATCTTCCTATATATCAATTTTTACGGTCAACTATATATACATATATAACTAATGCCTTGTACTACAAATCTAAAAAAGAAGCTCTAAAAAAATCCACCCTTAACTCTATGAGACTGTTGTCAAATTGTGACTTTAATTCATTCACCGCCTCGTGCTCACATAACATAGCCTAACGAAACGCAACTTAAAGAAAATGCCGTGCACCCATTCTTGTTCTGTGGATTTTTCCGCACGCTCGTGCTGTGTTAACTCTTGGAAGGGCTATTAAATTTTTCTTGCGTGAAAAAACCTCGTTCTGGGAATTTTTCAACCTTGCAGTAAGAGTATACATATTAAAAATTCACATGCGAACATAAGACTGGATATGGTGCCACTAATAGGCCAGGTTTTAGTACTTATCGTTTGTTTTAAAAGAAAGATTAAAGCCAATGATATTTCATATTTTATTAATTAAAAAATAATTGACAAGTGACAATGTTTCCAAGATTTTTTTTTTTGTATTTGTGCCTGAACAAAAATCATTATTTTTATAAAAAATTGGAGCTTGAATTTGGTTCAGGCATAAATAAATAGCAGACACAAATCTTAATAACTAAACTGTTATTTGTACCTCTTTTATCTCCTCGTCCACAATTATGATGACACTAAGAAAAAAAATTAATTAACTTTAAATTTTATATGGCTTCAAACAACTGGAGATGAAAGCAATTGGATGCCGAAATAAAGCAATTAGTTCGTCATATCAATCATCACAGTATAAGGAAAAAATCAGTTTATACGCTTCAAATTTGAGTTTTAAACAACTAGATAAGAATAGTGATATTGAAGTAATATAATCGTTGGTGAAATTGAAGGAACAGAAAAGGGAAAGAAAAAAAGGAATGTATTGAACTATTTGTATTTGGTGTATAGACCGAAATTGATTGTAAAAGGAAACTGTGGGGAAAAACATTGTTTTCTTTCTATTTTATTAGAAATAGTCTAAATGACGTAATTAGATCGTTGAGTGCTTTTGAACTGCAAGGCAGGAGTCAAATTACATGATTATATGACGCAATAACGACATAAAGAAGATTAGATTTGCTGCTGAGATTACACAAAAACAAGTTGTATTATTATTGAACTCCAAGGCAGGAGTCAAATTATATGATTATATGATAGTGATGCAAGGAACTAGTAACAATATGATCCAATAAAGACAGAAAGAAGATAAGGTTGGCTGCTGAGAATACACAAAAACAAATTCCTGTTGGAACCGGAAAAGGTGGAAAACCACAGCACCAGAGGAAAATATTGTATGGACATACTCTTATTACTATAGTATTATATTAGTATAATGTTATAGTATTGATTTAATACTGAATCTTTGAATTATAAATGTTCAAAATAAATATTAAAGTCCCTTTGGTGTAACAATTCTTGGAGTTGTTATCCACCATAGTTGATTCTTAGTAATCACATTTCATAAATTTATATGGCTTCAAACAACTGGAGATGAAAGCAATTGAATGCCCACATAAAGCAGTTAGTTCATAATATAGGAAACAAATATAGGCCAGTTTATACACTTCAAATTTGAGTTTTAGACAATTAGATAAGAAGAAGAAGACGTAAACGTAATTATATCATTGGGTGCTTTTGAACTCCAAGGCAGGAGTCAAATTATATGATTATATGATAGTGATGCAAGGAACTATTAACAATATGATGCAATAACGACAGAAAGAAGATAAGGTTGGCTGCTGAGAATACACAAAAACAAATTCCTGTTGGAACCGGAAAAGGTGGAAAACCACAACACCAGAGGAAAATATTCTTTGAACATACTCTTATTACTATAGTATTACATTAGTATAGTGTTATAGTATAGATTTAATACTGAGTATTTAAATTATAATTGATCAAATCTTCAAAATAAATATTAAAGCCCCTTGGGTGTAACAATTCTGGGAGTTGTTATTCACCATAGTTGATTCTTAGTAATCACATTTAATAAATTTATATGGCTTATATCACACAACCTGGAGATGAAAGCGATTGGACGCCCATATAAAGCAATTAGTCCATCATATCATCAAAGTATAGGAAAAAAATATTTAGCCAGTTCACTTTAAATTTGAGTTTTAAAAAACTAAATAAGAATAGTGATATTCAAATAATGTATATTGTTGGAAAGTCCAAGATTTTAGAAAAATAATATTAACAAAGAAAGTCATAGAATGTAATTGATAATAAGGAGAAAGGCATAAAAAAAAAATTATGTTTTAACTGGCAGGCGAATGCGCAAGTTTTCAGTGAAATAAATTTTAATTACACTTAACCTATATATGAGCCTTTTAGTTGGCAAAATGACTCCATAAAATCATTTTTAGTCTTTTCAATATTGATTCTAAAAAAAATTAAGCATTGAATGATTGGTTTCAGTAGTAAATTTTTACGTTATTCTTTTGTTTTTCTGCTATAATTTCTGTTCTGAAAGTAGCTTGGATTAATTTCAAACCGAGGTAGGCAGTAATTGATAGATTTGTGATGCGTGCAGTGCACGAGATTTTTAAAAATAGATTATGGTTAAAAACGTACATTTTTTTTTTCCATCATTTCACCTTGCTTGATTCCTTCACTCTCAACAGTTTGGTCTAATACCATTAATGGACTATGTTTTTGTTAATGTGTTACTTATTGAATAGCATTAATTCATTCACGTTCCCTGTCTTCTTATTGCGGTTGCAACTTCAAAGAAACCGAGCTCTTTACAATCATAATTATTTTATTCTCTTTAATTAAGATTGAGACTACCCAAACATTCTTTATTGATTCACATAACTTGCAGCCTATAGGTATCTAGATCTCTAACGGCCCAGAGAGGGAGTCGGACAGATGACTTGGATAAAATTGATTGCCAATTTTGGAAATAACAAATCAAACTATATGATTCAAATAATTCTAATTCATTGTCATACCACAATCATTATTTATGCTGATATCATACGAATGAAAAATAGTATATTATGCTGAGACTAGGTTCCATTAGAACAATTATAAGGTAATCTTAATTTTACATGTACTGGCAAAAAACAGTGTGGCCACACTTAATTATAACTTATTTTAAAATTGTATATAAATAATTTTAGACACAGGAATAAAAAAAAATTAAAAACTAACTGATTAAATACATATTAAAAAAAAAAGTAGTTACATCTGTACTATCATAATATAGTACATAGTACGGGATTATATTGGTGAAGTAAAAGGTAATTAAACATAAGGGTCTTAAACAAGGAAAGGTTTGGTACATAACGTATGTTAGAGGAGATAGAGTCACAGTAATATGCAACACAGGTAAAACATGATTTATCAAACGCAGTAGTTCGGTGAGGTGGAGGGTAGATGTCAGATAAACGGGATCTGGCAGTACCGGATTGAATTGAGAATTTGAATTCCATTCTTTCTGGGATATAGGAGGGGCGCAAAGTACTAATTACTTGGAATAGAAAGAAAGCTAGGAAATACTGGCATCGGAAGGATGGATAGAGCCACTTCAGCTCGGCGTAATACTGGGTTATGTGAGTATCTATGGGGTAGCTACCTATTCTGGGTAGCTATGGTTCGATGAAAAATGTAGGATATGTGTGGTTTCCATGATAAAATCCCATCAAAAACGGCTCCAAGATTTTTGACAGACGTATGGAATGAGATAGAAGTATTGTTTAGGATAAGGTTGAAGGGTTCTGGGATAGATTTAAGGTGAGAGGGAGATCTAATTATGATAGCTTTAGTCTTTTCGGAATTTACGTAAGTTTATTATCTGTTGCCCAAGTGTTTATACTATTGATGTCCTTCTGTAATTTAAGAATAGCATTTGAGACATCATGAGAATATAAGGAAAGGTAGATTTGTAAGTCGTATGCATATAGATAGTGGGAAGTCTGGATGGCAAGCGGAATGTCATTGATAATGATCGAGAAAAGAGTAGGAGATAGAGAGGAACCTTGAGGTACGCCTGTTGAAAGGGGTAGGGAGCTAAAGGGAGGATTATTAGAAATAAAATATACTGGGAACGACCGGTAAGGAAGGGTTGAAACCATTGAAGAGCACTGAATGACAAAGAGAGACAGTGAAGTTTAGAAAGGAAGATGTGGTTGACAGAATCAAAGGCTTTGAAAAGTCGAGGAGAATAAGGATGGTGAGTTTCTGCTAGTCTGTGGCTTTGTAAAGGTCTTGAGAGATTTTAATAAGAGCAGATTGAGTGGAGTAGCCTTTCTGAAGGTGATTCAAAAAGTTTATTTAATTCGAGAAACTGGAAAAGTTGGGATTGAACTTTACACTCTAAAGATTTGGATAGGTTTAATAATAGGGCGGCAATCGGGGTTTATGGATTTGAGGTTTTATTCAATGGACGGGCTAGTGCGGTTTTCAAGGCAGAAGGGTAGATGGAATTTTGTAGGGAGAAGTTACAAATGTGGTAGGAAGAATAGAAGGTAATGAGGCTTTAATCAACTTAACTGGGATATTATTGGATTCCTACCTCTACAATCGCGTATCATAAACCTAAAGATTACTGTTAAAATTGAGGGAATGGTATAAACTCCAACAAATTCCATCAAATCCTATTTACTCTTTGTTGCAAACCTATGACTTTCTCTCCTACAGTATCTTTAAATAATACCCCACGTATCATGTCGAACAGACCCACTACCTAGGACTACATCTGCACTAACGACTAACTTGGAATCCTCATGTAAGACTGAACAGACTGGAAACTCCTCGTCGATTCTTGCTATTAAAATAATTACTTGATAAACTTCCAATAATTACTTGATAAGCTTCCAATCGGTAACAAAAAACTTATATTTATGACTATAATAAGGCCTGTTTGGGCTTATTAGAGTTGAGCATGGGGTATCAACTAATTCCCTCCGTATTCAATCATTCAGTCCAGAATTCTTTGTAAAATCCTCAATGGTATAATCACCCATAATAGCCATAATGTTCCGTAAGTTGCTGATTGAGCCCGAACCAAAACATGTATCAATCCTTCTTACTAGGGGTATGCAAAGAAGATGGCCTCGAGACTTTCTTAAATAGAACTTTCATTGGAATACTACTACCGTTGGGTTCGTTGTTTTTGAAGAATTGAGAGTACCCTAAATATTTCTAAGGAAATCTCTAGACTTGATTGAAAAAATGTTTTAGGGCCTCAAATTTTTCCATGTCAGCTGCAAATACATTTGAATTGAATTTTCATGTATTAAACAACAGCTTCTTTTTTATTTTTTATTTTATTTTTTTTTTGGTGATCGGAAGTTCTGTTGAGAATTCTTATAGCCCTAAAGAGTTATAATAATTATTCTTAATGTCTAATTTCAATAGCTAGAACGTTGCAGAACCTTAAAGTTGTACGAAATAATATAGTTAGCCAGGCGTACCTTTAATTTTTTTTTTAGTCTTAAGCAACAGAACTATTTCTTAAAATAATTAAGAACTCTAGATTTCCTATAGGAGCAATGAGGACTCAAATTTTTTTTTTTTAATTTATAGAACGGGAGCCCAATAAACAGAGTTGAAAAATGTACACTAAAAAATTGAATAGCACCATCTAGGTTGTAATGAAAGTAAAATAGAACAACTAATAATATTATATATATATTCATCATATCTAAATATTAATATTATAAATGATAACAATTTTAAATCATATATATTTGAATATATATGATATATATACTGAATCCCAATGTAAAATAACTAAATGATTAGAACTTATTTATTGTTTTAGATAAATCTTTTATTGTGCAAATGTACGAATATATGCAAAAGAAAAATGAAGTGTTTAAGAATTTACAATTTTTCAAGCCATTATAATCACTAAAATATTATATATGTATGTGTGTAAATTAATAAATCAGAGAGCAAAATCAAGAAAACAAAAGTACACAGATAAATATGTCTTACACGCTATTTCTATACTATCTTTTTTCTATTGTTGTATCGTCTTATCTCTTATCTCTGAATGTTATTTTTTCGGAATTTATAATTTGTGTACTATTTCAATTGCGTAATTACCTATATTTCAAGGTTCATGATTTGTCGTTTAAAAATGAGCTCAATGGGTCGTCATTGAAATGCAGGTGTATCCAGGAAATTAATTTTTCACTTGAGAAAGAAAAAGTAGTCGATAAAATTCAAAACTGTTAGAGAACAGTTAAGCGTTAACAGTTAAGTTAGAGCACTTTGAGCTGTTTGGAGCAAGTTTCATTATATAGCTCTATCAAGGGAAATTTGTATGCACATGCATAAGGAAAAGTTGTGAATAGGATCTGCTAAACTTCGAGACCATGCAAACACTCCCAGCATTCTTCTGAATTTGAACCAAATCGGACGTTTGCTCATGCTTAAACTTAAGTAGACTGAACCTTATGAAATTGATAATTTTCCACTAATCCCTAAAATGCCTCTAAATTTAGACCAAAAAAGATGAGAATTTTTCGAGATATATTGTTAGGCTATGGAAAATACACGCTTGTGAAAGAATAATGGAGTGCAGAATCTAATAAAGCCGAAATGGGACCAACTAGGTGGTAACCCACACAATCTTTGCAAATTTCATTAAAATCCAATAAAAGATTC
>NW_027113040.1:121791-128710 GCF_000696795.3 Halyomorpha halys | reverse complement strand
TATCTTCGGATACGAGGAACAAAAAATTACATTCAGCCAGGCATAACCAAATATTTTTATATTATAAAAACTAAACAGCCATGCAAATAGAAAAAATAGATATTATTATTTCAAATATTGTATGAAAATCATTTCTTCTTTCAAAAACAATCGAATTGGACAATTAACTAATTACTGTAAATAGGGTTCCAGAGAATATTTCCAGCGAGAGGAGATGATCCTGCCACGCTCCAGTAACGATGGCTATAAGAGGCTGCGCTGGAGCCGCCCCCCGCAGTGGCGTACCATGTTCGGCCTTCAGCAGCTCTTCGACTTCTTCGTCTTTGGAACTGTCTTACAGCTATCTTTGGCCAGTCCGCCACATCGAACATTGACGGTAAGTACACGTAGAATGTAAAGTATCAATAACATATGTTTAGTTTTCTTTTTTACTCTCACTACAGAAGTATCTTATATCTGAATGCTCTCTATATTATAGTATTATACCTATTTTAAGCAGTATTTGAATTTCAAATATACTTGTATCTTTTGGTTTTGTTTTAAAATAAATAAAAATTCTTGAATCTAAAAGGTCTTTAGGTCATTTTAATCTTTCGTCAAAAAATATTAAAAATAGTAGTATAATATGAAGTATACAGTACAAACTCGAAATTCGATAAGTGGAAAAACCTTAAGTAAACCCAGTTTCCAGGTGCATTTTATTTTTTATTTATATGAATAATGTAAAACGTAGTCAACAATTTTCATTTTTTGAATTTATTGAAAATCAACACTTCATAAACAAATTTAAAATATAATATAACAATATAAGTCATCTAATAAATTATATTTTTTTGATCCAACATTTAAAAAATTGTTACCTATACATGAAAGGATTTTAAGATCGTGGTACCTCAGGATGAAAAATGAAAAAAAAAAAATTAGGTTATCTCACAAAACTAAGATGTTCTTTTTTTTTGTGTGTGTGTTCCTGGGTATACTAACTGGGTGGTTTCTAGAAAAGTATCCTACCTACTTTGAATATCAAGTTACAATCCCTCCCCCTTCTTTGCACATATACTTCCTCATTTGTAAATGCTTACGTTAGACTATTCCTTACAATGCTAATTTTTCATTTATATTTATGATTCAGTCTGTGGAGAGCTTTAGAAATATATTAGATCCACTTAACTAGTCTATTCTGCTTCTGTTTATTAACACTAAATGTTTCGTAATTTTTATTAGGTTAAAAACAACCTCAAATCTAAGTAGAATAAAATATGGAATGATTTAAGGAAATTATTTAATAATTATCTAAATATACAAAGGCCAAAGGTTAAAAACTTCTACATACACCAAGAAGTACATTTAAGTCCATCCAACCATACAACAGTTCTTGATAAGAGGTCAACTAAATAAGATCAAAATAATGAAATAAAATTCTATGAAACTAAAAGCTGCAAAATTGAAAAAAATATATAATTATTATTATATAGCTTGTATATAATAATAAATAATAAAATAATAAATATAAAGCTTAAATTTTGTTTCTCTACCATGGCATATTCCAAGAAATACTTATGGCTTATCAAGCATAAAATATCCGATTGTAATGAATAACACGAAATACACTTATAAATCTACATTAATAATTAAACCTCTATCAAATTACGTCTACCTCTGATTTATTCCTCGCTGTAATGGATTGCCTTCGTGTCTGTAACTGTAGGAGAACATTTGCAAATATTGTAACATTGAATCCATGACCTGTACTGAGTTATATATTCAGGAATAAGCATGACCGAAGAAGAAATAAATAATCTAGGAAGTCTATATAATTGACTTAATATTGAAGTTATTAACCACCTCATTCAATAACTCTGTGAAAAATGTTTTTTTTAATAAATAAAATTTAGGAAATGTTATATTTATTAACTCATGAAAAATCGGGAGTGTTAGATATCGATCAAGAACGCATATTAAAACAAAAGTTGTGTGTGTAATTTAAATCAAAAATTGTGATGGGCACAATCCTGAAACATTGATGGGTTGATTTTTTTTGTAAAGAAATTATTTAAGTCAAGCCAAAAATTAAGAAGAAGATTGTTGAATGAGATATTTAGAAATAAATAAGTATATATTATAATATATATTTTTCACTTACTTCTAGTCATCTTATTATAAATAATGGAATGTAATGGAAGTATTAGTATACATTTATTTTTCTTGGAATTTGGATTTTTTTCTATCATACATTAATCACCATTACACTTAATAAAATCATATATTAAAATCAATTTTTAAATGAAATATTTCATTTCTATAGAATAGACTGCTTATCAACCTGTGGGTACAAGAAGGTCCAGTCCTGTCCAGTCACAATCTTTCTAACGATTTTCCGGTAAATATGCATTTACTCTAAATTTCGGTCCACACAAATATACTTTGGACCCACAGAAGCTTTGTCCAGCTTGTAATGGAACGGCCCTGGAGGATTGTTTCCATTTTTTGACAGCCCAGAGTATAATGAGAACCGAATCCGATATATACCGAGCTAAGCGATATTAGCCGAAATCAGTTGTATGAATTTCTGACTGTACCCTCAGGATTGGACCTTAAACTGTTTTTTATATATGTTACCCAAAACCTTTTGCTTAGAGCTGGACACCTATCGTCCCAATAGGAGGTATAGTTTTTGTTTTGTTTTCTCTTTTGTTTCTTAATATTATTAAATATGAAGTAACGTTTTTTATTTTACTGTTTTATTCAAACGAATGTGGACAGCCCATCTTGGGTATATTGTTTGTTATTAGTTTATACAAACGATCTTTAACTCATAATTTTTCTGGAATTTTCGCGTTCAGGGCTTTTAGGTGGGAGATTTTATAGATTTCATTTTCTCAACATTCTTTTCATTAACTTCTAAGCTGTCTAAAACACCGACTGATCTCTCAGTTCAGACAATCTAGAACATTCAACGAAGGTGAACGTCGGGACTACTGATACCAAACATTCAAATCCATATATTGAGTATACATAAACACAGGTGTGTTTTTATACATCCAAACTAACAGAAATCCTATATTCTCTTTCATAACAATTTATTTCTTAATAAATTAATAATATTTAATCCTAACTTTTATTAGAAACTGTTTATTCAATTTATTATCACTCTAGACCTTGAAATTTCAATTTTTTTTTAACTCTTAATAGTTACGTAATTATAAACAACTCATCAAAAGATACGTGTAATAAAATACAATAAATTTTCTAATATTTTTTGTTTAGACAAACAATTATTTTCTTTTCGGTTACTACAACTTTAACTTTTTTTTTCATTAAAAATTAGGAACGCTAAAATTTCAATTTTTCTTCTAATCTGGAATATTCATTTCCTTTCATCAAGTTCCTATTCTTATTCCAAAGAATTTCTCATCACCCAATGGAAATTATTTGAAAAGAGTTTGAGAATTACACCTAAACGAATATTAGTAACATTCTCCAGAACTTTTCGAGATGTTGAAGTGGCCAAATTATTTGTTCATCGTAAAGAGAATGTGGTTGTTAAATTGTTTATATATATATATATATAAATACAACAGGTCTTGTTTAGATGGGCAATGAACTTCAATCAAAGCGTTTAGATTAGAATACTTTTTGAAAAAAAAAAATTATTTTATTTTTTTATTTATTTATTGAAATTTACAACTGTGCGTAAAATACAACAAGTAAATTTGAAGAAAGATCATAATGGTATGATACAGGCATGTAGAGAAACTACTCATTGGTAGCACTCAAAAAACATTTTTACAATATAAGGTCGAGGCGTTCTTCTTTCAGGCGCCTCGGAGGATTGTCAGGAATGAAAGAGGAAGTAAGGTTAGATACTAATGGATTTGAGTCGTTACTTAAAAAATTAAATTAAAAAAAGGGTATTTTATGAAAATGACCCATATGTATATATATTAGGTATCGTTCTAAGTATGGTCTGATACTTTTGCAGCCAAAGAACCCAAAACAAGTTCTAAGGACTTAGTGAATCAGCGAAAGCTGGAAGTAAGACTCAGAGATCTATTAAAGATAAGTCGCTTCCGACACGCGAGACTTGAATAAAGCTGAATAGTAACGACTATGTCAGGTTGTTATGTCACTCGCTCTTTGATGTGGGCTTGACTATCTTCTAGTAGGGTAACGATAATCTTACTGTTCAGTGGAGTCATTGCCTACATAACGACTGATTCCATTCCTGATACCCAGCAACAATACGGGGTAGAAACCGCACTTCAGTGGGTTTTTTTTCTTTTTTCTTCCTCGCTACCAAAGGTAGAGAAGATTTGTATTCTTACGAGAAATTAAACCAATTTATGTGCTCAGTTTACGAGTTTCATTCGTATTTTACGTTTTACATATCAAGGAACAAAGTTGGTTCTGTATCTGTCTGTCTACTGGCCTCTACTCAAATTTGTTGAAATTTTCAAGGATTGTGAGAGTTGATACCAAGTTGGTTCCACATCGATGTTAACGTCCAACTACTTTCGCTTAATGTAAATATATTTTCTTTAGACTACCTACACCCACATATTCACTGAGGTTGATTGTAAATTAGGTCTGGTACCAATTTCTTCAAATTCCATCCACTTTTTTCCATGCCAAAAAATACTTGCTAGATATATTTTTACCATGTCTAATGCCGTAGATTTTGTCCTCCAGTGACATATCTAAACATTGAAATGTTGGTAGTTAACTACCCAACAGAAGAAGGATAATTTTCAGCCAATTCAATTTTCTCAAAAGATAAAGGAAAAACCGTGAGGGAACTATTGTATATACTGACAGTCTTTTTATTTTCACTTACCTGTATATAGAATACATAGTAAGTGGAAGTTTTGCAATCATGTCAAATTTTTAATTCGAATTTTCGACGGACAGACACGTTTTGGGGTCCCCTGAGTCCAGAAAAGCAAGTTTCACAAGATGGTCTGTGTGTGAACAGTCCAGCTCAAAAAATACAAGTCGTAAGGAAACGAAATTGCATAAAGGGATGTGACGGCAACTTTTTCAACAGAATCGACCGTACCTCTTTATAGAATTGATTTATCAATTTCCTCAAAAATAGTTCATAAAATTTTGATTAAACTCGGAATATCAATGTACAGTTAAGTAACCTTTAATATAAGCAAGGTCTTATATTAATTAAAATAACCTTATAAAGTTTAAATGACGAATTATTAAACAATCTTGCTCTGAAGTATCTTTAATTTTGTTTGTTTGAAATAATTAATCATTTCACATTTTGGCTAGTAGTAAAATATGGAAGAATATGAACTATGAAAAGATTTTATTTTTAACTTAAGGGGATAAGAGGAAAAAAAAATTTTTCTTAGTTAAAAAAAAAATTAAGAGTAGTAATGTAGACATACTATGCCATTGGAAAGCTAAATATTTAAGAAAAGATAATAGATTTGTAGGAGTTTATGGATAATAGGGGTATTCATGGTCTTTAGTTTAACACTTTAACTTATGTTAAATGGAGAAATATTTCCTTCTTTCTCTACGTTAAAACGTTATAACATATAACATAGTTGAGAGTTTGTTACTAGGTGTGTTAAATAGAGAATGACGTCACGCAACAAACCAGCATAGCTGGTCACCGTTCTGTTTGTTTTTGTGCAAGGTTACTTGCTCGTAGTTTGACTTTTTATTGTGTAAGTATTATTTTGGATGCATTTAAAACTAATAAAGCAATGCATGACAATAATAATAATGTAATGACAGTTGTCAATTAGCTCATCTGGATTCTCTTCCTCGCAAGTAATAAAATAAACAAGGGGCTCAGTAGCCAAACTTTCACACTTCTACTTCTCATTTACTTTAGGCATATAATAAATTACTTTAATCAAAACTAAGAAGTAAACAATAACATGAAATTCTGGATGGAAAGGTTATAAAACAACTTGCTCAAAAAATCCACTATGAGCTCTTATCCATTTAACATGACTTTAAACAGGGCTGCTCACAATCCTATGCTGATAACATTTAACTTACCATGTTAAATGTTATCAGCATAGGAACATTTTACATTTAACACAATATTATGAATACCCCTAATGACGAAAAGGCCTAAACAAAAGGTATGTGTCCAGCATGAGGTGGCTTGGTTAACTGTACACATTGTATTGACAGCCTCATAAATGTTTTTGTCGTCGTAGTTGTTAAATAATTAATTCTTTTTTATTTCACCTAACCTATTTATGAGCCTTTCTGTTGACAGGATAGCTCCATAAAATCTTTCTTAATATTTTCAATACTAATTTTAAAATAATTTAGCATTGAATAAATAGTTAAGATCAGAATGTAAATTTTAGGTAACCTTTATATTATTTTCTTTCAAACTTTTGGGAAAAAAAAATGTTAAAATTTTGGACGAGAATTATTATTTCTGTTAAAATTGAAGTTTGCCAATCTGTCAGCTGAAAGGCTCATTTGGAAAATTAGTGTGATGCGCGCACTGATCAGATTTTTTTTTTCATTACACCGCCAGAGAAACTTAAATTGTCAAGCTTACCCCATTACTAATATCCAAAAAAAGGAGGTGACCTCGTTTCGAAATTTGAACTTGTGAATTAATCCATGCAAAACTAACTAGTGCCAGGTCATAGTGGATCGGATTAGAAGATCTGTTAGTGGAGCGTTTCATTTTACTGTTTACTTCCTGACTCTTCGTTTCACTTCGCTAAATAAAATAGTTAATGTTAATTTATATATCAATATTATTACATAAAACTTCCATTTATCTCCCTTATTTTCCTCTTAAATAAGTTATTAAATCTGTGAAAAGGAATCTCAAAATCCATATAACGTGTGTATTGCTCATATCTACATTGAAACGCTTCGAAAAATATTTGTGCAAAAGTATATTTTTTTCCATACAAAATGAATT
>NW_027113040.1:104774-121196 GCF_000696795.3 Halyomorpha halys | reverse complement strand
AAAATCCATATAACGTGTGTATTGCTCATATCTACATTGAAACGCTTCGAAAAATATTTGTGCAAAAGTATATTTTTTTCCATACAAAATGAATTTCTTAATTTTTTTTTGTCTTCGAATAGACTGCATAATCCTCATAAGCTTTATGCCTCTCTTGAAGAAGGACCTGTACAATTATTTAAATTTTATAAAACAAAACAACCTTTAAGGTCGAGAAAATAGTTTAAAACTCTGTTAATTTAATAAATCACTTTATATGTGCTTGACAAACTTCAGTTCCATATGCCTTTCTCGTACCTGCTGCTTACTTCTTTACCCTTACCTTTGCTGACTGTTCCTGCCTCTCGCTTTGGTTCCAATCTATATAGGACAATGTTTGCGTTAAAATCATCTGAAATTATTTTATTAAAATATATATTTTTATTTCAAATATGAAATAAAATAATAATGCATTATTTATTTATGTTTATAGACATTTTGGACTGTTTATCCATTTATTTTTCTAAAAATTAGATAAAACTCTGAACATTGCTGTAATTATTATTATATTTGAGTGTGGACATGTTTTAATAATTGTCTCTATCAAGACGTATTAATCTTCCTTGTCTTGCTCATCTGATGAATATGGCAGCTAAACAGTGTATAATTGGAAATACATCCTTTTAACACAATATCACTCATTCAGAAGCTTACAGGCTTCCAGAAAATAACATTCATATTGAAAAATTTTGAACTTTGTAAAACTTTGACCTCGTGACGGCTTCCAGTAAGGGCATCAGCCCTTTATAACGAAACTGCTATTTTGAAGATAAGACCAAACATGTCTTACAAACTTGTGAACTATTCGCTTATATAATAATAATATTATTATTATTATTTTTGCATTAACTCTCTGAGATTTAGAAAGAAAATGAGTGATGCATCCGGGCGAATACACTTCATGATCCGATTTGTTCTGCCCTTTGTAAGGCAAACTAACAAATTTTACTGTTCAGGTCTCGAAAAGCTTCTTTTAAACAGCATTTTCTAACAACTGGGAAGTCCACTCATTTTTTCCATTCTTTGATGACATTCCTCTCTCCGCCTAGTCACTCTATTTATTTTATACTTCCACTAATCAAGATTGAACAATTTCCGTTCCACATCTTTTATAATGTTTTCTCAATTACATAAGATAGATTTTTAAGCATATTCTTCTATAAAACTTACAAAAAAAAAAAAGAAAAAGAAAATCATAACTGAACCACCACTAAACCATTCAATCAGTTATGCAAACTTTAATATCATAAAATCATAAAACTACTTTCAAATTTTTGTAAGTATTAAAATGGATACCGAGGATTCTAAAGCGAACTAATTGGACAAAGTTGTTTGATTAAACATTAAAACATTCATTTTTAACTTATTTCAAAAAATTGTTTCCTAGTATATGTTTTATTCATAATGCATAATAATATTTTGGTATAATAAATGTATAAATATATTGGTACTATGAAATGTATAAATTCGACGTGGGACCCTCTGAACTTATCACGTATTCCATAGGAGGAGAGCAATTGCAGCGACAATAACAACTGCTTGAAGATGGAGGTGCTAAGAATGACACAACAACTGGTCAACTCCACAAGGCTACAGATCGGACCTGGAGTGCTCCTGACTGGAACTGACCGGACCGCGACCCTCCAGACTCGACTCCGACCGCTGGCTACCTCTTCGCTTCCACTACGAGCCTTCTTGGGCGAGCTCTTCACTGCCTACATCGACAGTCTAAATGTCACCTTCCAGCTCGGTGAGTCCGCGGTTCTTGGCCCGCTGCGAAGCATTGTACCACAGTTGTGGAATCCTTCATCTTCTATGGGTAAGAAACAATTTCCAAAATTCTATAATTAATTTCATGTATATATAAGAAAGTAAATACCGACTTAACTGAGTATGAGCAGGGATGAGTAGGATCGGACGATCCTAATATCCCAAATTCCACCGCTCCCTAGTGCCTTACTCAGAAAAGCAATTATTATTATTATTTCAGTTTGTCTTTTAAAAGGCTGAGTGAATATTAACAATAATTCGATAGGCATTGTAAGAATTCTTTGAGATAAACAAGTAACATTTCGGAGGTATCGGCTGAGACATGAGGGAGATGGATTTTTTTAGAAATGATGTTGCAGATTTGCAAAGGAGTCGGTGGAGAGAAGAATAAAGGTAGCGATTGTTGGTGGTATCGGCATCGAAGGGCCGTTCGTAGCCGAGCAATTTAAACCGCCAACTTTGACTGACTCATGACTTTTTAGCCATGCCGGTTCTAATCCAGGACGACGACTTTTATTTCTGTGGCGGTCCAAAGAACTGAAAATTTGACCCACCAACATGGTCAGAATATAGTGGTAACCAGTAGATAACTTCCCCGTGTGTCTGAAATGGCCAGGAAGGGAACCATTAAAAAATATATATTTTAGGAAATCAGAATAATTGATACAGGATTGTAACTTTTTTTTCCTATCAATGTATTTAATAATCGTTTAAATAATTACTAGAGTCAGAAAAATGCTTCCAAAGGCTATTAATTTATTTAATTATATTTAATTTAATAACCATTAGCTTATTGCTCTGTCCTCCCCCCAAAAATTACATTAAAAATTATTCTTTTATTTCATCGGCAACTAAGCGTCCATCACTCTATTTTATTAAATAATACTAATTTTTTTAATAAATAATTTAAATTTTATCCATTATAGTCTCAAAACCTTTTATTTTATTTACAAGTCCGTCGTTTCGGCCAATTCGGCCATCCTCACGGACAATCTTATACAATTTTTGAACTAAATAATTTAAAAATACAAATTGTGATAACTTTTAACAAACAAGTGACTGTGATAAAGATTTTTAATTTTTGGTTTAATGTGAAAATTGACTAATTAAAATTTGTTGAATTGACCTGGGCAGAATAGCCTGCATGAATTTGTGTTTTTAAATTATTTAGTTCAAAAATTGTATTAAGATTGTATCTGAGGATGGCCGAATTGGCCGAAACGTCGGACTGTTATGGATAAAATTTAAATTATTTATTTAAACAACAAGAAACCAGTCTCAAGAAAGTATTTAAGATTATAAATAAAATACTAATTGTGTTAGGGTAGGATGGATGAGAACTTTGAGAAACCTAATTTTCTGTTAATTGAATATAATAATCAACTTAACAATATTTTCAGAAATTTAGTAATTGTTTTTTACAAAATTTGTGAAATTGCCAACATTTATGTTATTCTTTTAATTCGTTTCCAAAGGTCTAAAACTCTTACATCATCAACGAATATGGTTTCTTTAAATTAAAAATATTTTAAGAAATTTCGTTTATATAAAAAAAAAAAAAAATCGTTTTATTCTTGAATCATAATCATGGATCTGTACATCTGTTTCAATGTTTTATTCATCTTAATGGTTCAATGAGTTAAAGCCTCATGATATGGTTCATTGAGTCATAACGATTTTTCTTACAGTATTTTATCCACAGCTGCTTTGCATTGCAACAAATTTACTTAACAAAACAAGAACAAGAAACCAGTGAGCACGGATCACTTTATGGGTCAAACGTTTCTTAAAATATAAACTCATTTACTTCAGTAACCCATACTAATGGTGAAGAAAATATTATGGTTGGAATACCAGGCCAATTAAGGTTTTTACATATTAATATAGATTTAACTAAAATCTTCGATCTATATCAATGTAACAGCAATAAATTATATAATAAGAAAATTATTTTGAAAAAACCGTTTAAAATCTGGTTCATCAATATTAAAAGAACACGACACTGAATAATCAGGCATAACATGAAAACACCTCAAAAAAGAAATTTACTTTTACAAACTTCTGTTGATAGATCTGAATTGAAAACGATCACAATATTAATGTTATGATTGTTTTCATGTGTTTAATTTATCAGTAATGTTTGTTGTACTCAATTAACTACCCATCGATCTTCAACACCAATGGCATAAGTGCGAGTCGGAGGCCCTCCAAGCTTCTTACTGAAAATTTGAATATGAAGTTTTGAATAAATAATGAAATAATCTTGGTTATCAATTTTATTACTGTTCAATTTTATTATATATCACTGATCCGGAACTATAATAACTGTAAAATTTTATAAAATTGACTCTATTGCATTATTGGGCTCAAAAATACAATTACAAACATCCAGTAAATGGATTTTTGGGCCCACTAACACATTAAAATCAGTTTTACAAAATTTTATTGTTCCTTCATTTTACTTCTAAAGCAGCGTCATGAATTTGAAGTTTTCTAGGTTTACGTTGGTGAAATTTGAAGAAATGAAAAGGAATTATAAAGATAAAATCATCTAGCCGTCAGTTTTGGCTGTGTTATGGTCTTTAGAGGTCAACTGAATATTTTTTTTATGAAAATTTGTGTACATTTTGATTTTAATAGCAAACCGAGCACATAAACAATAAAAGCTTTGGATCAAACGCTGATTTATAACAAAAGACGATGTGAAGCTTTTGTTTCTCAACGTAGAATACTGTTTCATTATTCACCGCATTACCATATATTTAGACAGTCAATCATCTAATACAACAACATCATCAGGTATTAGTCAGAATAGTTGTTACAAAAAATTTATTGGAAGCGGAAAAATCATATTTACAAAATTACAACAACCAGACTTTCTTCTATTTTTCTCCCCACGCGAAAATGTGTGTAAAATTAACCTCTACCGTTTATTTTAAATATTGAGACATTCCACGTCAACTCAGCACACTTTTGAACTATTATGTAGCCTGAATTTACTTTATTTTCATCTTATTCTCTTACATTGTCAACATATCTTTAGTTGTTTTGTTTCTTCTTTAGCCCTGGGGAAGCCCTGTAAAGTGGAGGTCAAATGTTGGCAAATAAATAGTTCAAAACTAATTTTTGCTTCTATTTGACTCCTCCCCTGGCCATCTCCTTCATATAACTAAGCATGCCTTACTCGACTTATTTTGTGCAAATATCCTGGCCCCCATTTCGTTGTACTCTTGAAATTTGGGTTAACTCTGTGGACCTCGGTTCTTACTACGAAGATGAACTTATTACAAAATTTCTTTTAAGTATTGATTTTGTTATTTATTCGGTCGATTCGGACCTATTTTTCCTGGACTTTACGGTAGTCTAATAACTAGATCAAGACGATAGTATTTTGGCATCATTTTAAACTTTAAAGACGGGATTCATAGATTTGTAAACTCAAGTTTACACTTAAACAGATGAATGTAATTCTACTTTACTTATTCAGAAACAAAGTGTCCAACACTTCAACATGTCACAAAATATGGTAACTGCAATTATTTTTTAATAGAAGGTTTTGGCATCATAAGACTTTCAAAGTTGATTTTGTGAATCGTTGAAAGGATCTGTAGGAAATTTTGTTTCTTAGGAGAATAATATTCCTATCAATTTATAATAAGTAACTACTAGTTGAAGGTAAAACATTGCAATTAACAAACATATAAACATCGATAAAGTTCTCATTTTATCAGTTGGTATGTTTTACGACGGAACACCTCATAGTAAAATATCTTTATTTTTTTTAAATCCAATCTTAGGTCATTTTAATAAAGAAATTTTAATTTTCCAGGTCGATCCAGATACAAGTATAGGACAAGCTGGTACGCCGTGAGAATAATCGCTACCGTTGGGTTCGCAATGTTGGCAGCACTGAGCGGTAAAGCATTGATGGCCTCAATTCTAGCACTAGCCCTTTCTGCCCTGGTGGCCCTGAGGGCTGGTGGCTTTGCCTTTGCCAGCCCAGGGAAGGTCACACAGTACGAAATCATCAGCAAGCCAGCTTATTCAACAGCTCCTGCCACTAATTATTACGACCACGAACACTACCACATCACATCCCCCTATTCCTACAGCAAGAGAGATGTGGAGCTATCCAAAGACAACTGACTAGGTCTTCATTACTTCATTCCAGACGTTGTCGAGAGCAAATAAAAAGTAGTAACCACTTGTAACTCTCAACCATTGAAGGTATAGAAATTCAAAGCTACCTGAAAGAGATCTTTTGTTGTTAATGCATATATCCTCTATGGTGAAATGTGAACTGACTTCATAAAAAATAGAAGTTACTACTTCCACACACTCGCTACAAAAGTAGTATTTAAATAGTAAATTAATATAACACTATTGAGATATTAAGAATATAATATAATAATATTATAGCGGGGATATTTTTAATATGTTCTTGAATATACTAAGCTGCTTTGAGCCAGGCACTCGATTCTTTTCAAAGGATCCAATGCTACCTGTTTGATCATTTCTATAATATTACTTTCTAAAATCTAGGAACTGAAATACCCTCTTATAGCTTAAACTAAATAAACAAACATTTAATTTAAAAACTAATAGCTCAGGATAATTTTTCTTTTAATCTAAACCCACCATAATAAAACTGATGTAGGGCTCCTTCTTTTCCAAAAATAATTGCATAAACTATTTTTGGATTAGTTAAATATGTATTCTTCATTTAACAGAACCTCTGTAGTATCCAATAATGATGTATTCAAATATCATTTTTTATATAAAAACTATCTTCTTAAAAATATGTTTTTTCCAAGAATATAGTTTCCAGTGAAAAGTCCAATAACTGAATAACATCCAACCAATGCTGCCCAAAAACACACCCTATGAAATTTGGAGCTGTATAATTCTATCCATCAGTTTCATTTCACTTGTAATTAATAAATTTAAAAAAACAATGATATATAAAACATGTTACATTAATAAAATGAGTATTTTATCGATTTTGATTAATTTTGAGTATAATTAAAGATAATTATGAATACATAGTAAGAAAACACTCAGCTAACATCATAATATCATCACAAGATTTTTGTGCAATTACATCTTTTGTTCCCTAGCTTCAAATTCAGCCAAACATGGAAAAAACATTCCTATAACACTAATAAAAATTTCGTAGTTACTCTTTTTGGCCTAAATTACACAATTTTGATTTTTGTTGCATAACCATTTAGTTGGAATCAATCTTCCGATATGCACATATTGTTAGATACTTATGCTAATATTTATTTTAATTTAATTTATGGTTTAGAATTGACAAATTTGAGATATAGCAATACATTTATTAGCATTTGAAGAGACAAATTCAACCTAAAAATAAGTGACAAACTTTCTTGGAATAGTGTTAACCATTGGTATCAGGTAACTCCGAAAAAATTTCTCTTTAATAAGCTTTCTTTTATAGAAAAGTTCATTTTTATTGTTTTTAACTTCAAACAACTCTCACTCCACCTTTAATCAATTATTTGTCCATTTAGTTTTGATATGACTTGTGTAAAACATTTTGTGGTTTTTACTGGTTTTTTTGCTCCACTAAAATCCAGCTCTAATCATAACTAACACATTTCTTTAATTTTGATGTCAAAATTATTATTTGAAAAATTATACAATTGTTCAAAAAAAAAAATTCTAAAAAACAAGTAATGATCATCGATGGCTTACTTCACAGTAGTGCTAAGTACATGGAAACTAACTTTACAAAAAATACAATTAAAGTTAGTTTCCATTTACTTAGCCCTACTGTGAAGAAATTATTTAAGAAATTGAAGAAATTTATTAATATTTTGATAAAAATTCAATTCGTGAATAAAAGGTAATGCTAAAAATAAAATCCCTAGCTATTAAAAGTTTTAAATACAGATGCTGAAGGTCGTCTAGTACTAGCATCTGTATTTAAAACTACTATGTCTGGGCAAACTGTAGAAGTTTTAAATACAGATGCTGAAGGTCGTCTAGTACTAGCATCTGTATTTAAAACTACTATGTCTGGGCAAACTGTAGAAGTTTTAAATACAGATGCTGATAGATTATGATGTCTCTATGAATTCATTGTTATATTAATGAGACTGAAAATATTTGTTGTCTATATGTAAATAATTTAAAAGGGTCTTGGTTTTATTGTTGGGGAATAATATATCTTAAATATTAATTTTTTTGAATAATGCCTCTATTTGACTTACCATGTAAGTTGAAGAGGTATTTAAAGGGGTTCTAATTAAGTAAAAAAGGTCAACTTTAATTAAGTTCTGATAAATTAATGTAAAGTTATTCCTCTATTTTCTATATGAATGTTCTATAATTAAAGTTATGTATATATTATTGAATAAAAAACATGTATTATGAAATGTCTTTTTCTGTTTTTAAAAACCTTTTTGTGTTGAAACTGCTCTTCATAACGCATAAGTAATAAGGAGATATTTCTTTAACTAGTGTGCAGTTCAAATTTCAAATTTACCAAATTGTGAACCTGTGTAGTAGGCCAATGGAAAAAAAAACTTTCTCGTACAGAAAAAAAAATAGTTTCATAACATTTAGGCTTACTTACTGCTCCTCCCCAGTGCCATAACATAAGGATATTATGGTACATTATTATTTATTCATATATTATATACAGTAAAGGATATCATCTCAGAATACAAGCAACAATGTATTATAAATATAAATAAAGTATAAAGTCAAAAGAATAAAAATAAATAAAATATATAAATATCAATATGTGCAGAATAATTTTATGTTCCATAAACATAAAGGTGTGTACATAAAAAAAAGTAAAAGTATGCTCAATAATTAATCATAATTTTATTTATATTAATATATTTGCTATCATAATTGTTTTGTTTTTTCATTTTCTTTATTTCCTTTAACACTTTTAACAATTTATTGTAATACTTTTTTATTGGACTTAATTTTATAATTATTGTATTTTTATTCTGGTGATATGGTTCTACAAAAATGTAGGCCTCCTCCATCACAGCCAACCAATCTCTTCAATCTCTTGCTCTCTCACTCCATCTTTGAACATCCCGCCACCTCATATCCTCCTCCACATCATCCAGTTAATGCCTCAATATTGGGTTCCCCAAACAGTTCCATCAGCTCCTTATTACTTCTTAATCTCCAAATTCCATTCTCTTTATGTAATGCATTTGCTATATCAAAATCTTTTAATCTTTCATTTAATTTATCAATCTGTCTTTGTTGAATGAATAGCTATTGATTAAATTCTGTTTTGAAAATACTAAAGGTATATCAGGAACAACTATTACTTTTGAAATATCTACATCACTTCTATCATCACTCAATACTAGGGTAAAAGCTCAAACTTTGTCTTCTTGTTTGTAGTCCAATTTTTGATTTATTGTGATCATCTGAAAAATATTACAACACATGTTACAGAACACTGTGTATGGGCCTATAGGCTGTGTAAATCATTTACATAAGAACAGGATAAAAAACACTATTTTTTTCATTATTCATGTGAAAGCTTTGAAACAATATCATACACAAAAAGAGCCATGCACATGCATTACATATAAAATTTTCTCAAACTTAAATAATTTATAATGACAAAGATATCGCTGAACCTTGGTGTAATCAAGGACAAGTTTGTTACGTTTGATTTATTTCATAATTGTTCTTTAATATCATGACTCACCAGCATTGTTTTTATTTTTCATCTTCTACATCTTTCCATACCCCTTTTTCCTTTTTTCTTATGTTTCTATCTATATTTGTCCATCATATGTAATGTTCGCAAATGATTATCATCTAATCTACATTAGTTGCTGTATTACTATAAATTCTTAAGGCTTATATAATTTTTATATTTGTAGTTTTCATCATCATCATACTATATTTATAAAAACTCATGCACATCTCCCTATTTCAATTTTTTTTCTTCATAATTCTTTTATTCAAATTTTCATATATATATAAATAATTTCCATATCATAACCTACTACAATTGTTTCATATTATATATAGATGAATGAGAATTAGTAGGGCTTCAGCCAAGAAAAACAAAAATAGTTTTCTTATTATTTATTAATTTTCAAGGTTTTGACCCACAATGGAGTTCTTCATCAGGGCTGTTATGATGAGTGAAGATGTACTACAATGAAAACTGGAGAATTCAAATTCATATTTTTTTAAGTATACAGTTCATTTTTTTTTATATTCTCCTATGATTTTCTAGCTGTATTTGTATTTACTCTTAATAAATATTCTGCTCTGATACTTACATAGTTGTATCTTGTTTTTCTTAGCCCCATAAAGGCTAAAAATTTAGGCTGAAACATCAGCACACATTCAAAAAAAGTTTAAACTCACTGTCTGTTTCCCCCTCCCCTCTCCTAACAAACTTTTCCTTGATTAAATAATTTACTTTCCCATTAAATATTTTTAAAAATTATTTTCCATATATTTTATTGAAAATATTTTCAATCTGACTAAACGCTATTGAGCTAAAAACTTGAGAGATCTTGTTTCAATGTAGAATAACCTATATATCAATAATATTAAAATATATACTTTTTCATTTCCTAAAAATAAATAATTTTTATGGACAGCAGAGGTGTAGTAAAAAAAATAAATATGATGTACTGATGTTTAATATTTGGCACATTTCAACTGGAAAAAGGGTAGATAAACTATCATTATTTTCCCTACTTAAAATTCTTTAAAGTTCATCTTTCTTGAATAAACTGTCAGAAAAGTTTACAACTATTAAGATTACTAATAATTATTTTCAATTATTATTGACAGTCATACATTTGTTCAATTTCCATTATCAGACCACTAAATTATTTTTCTTCCACCCTTTTGCCTTTAACATAGAGATTTTATGCTTCTAGCCATCAGTGCCAAGTACTCCCTTCTCTAGCAAGAGTCTTCATTTATCCCAATATCTTTTCTTCCAATCTGCTATTTATTCCTTAATATTCAACAATATTGACGGTTGCTGCAGTTTCATGTTTCTTCTTAATGGTGAGTATTGTATCACTAAATTATAAATTAATTAGCCTGTCAGATTATTTCAGTATCTTATTCCTTAAATTAAAAAAAAAAATAAAAAACTAATAAAAATGTTGTAAACAGTTCAAATAAGAGATTTTAAAATATATCCTTGATATTTTATTTACCAAAATATGAATTGTAAACAACAAGTATTTTTGAAAATTTTATTACGTGATTGACTACCAATTATTACCAAGTATAAAACATGAGAGGATGAGGTTCAATCTTCACCTTTAGGCAGGTATCAAAATATGAGTACTGCTCAGTTTGAGCACTTACTTCTTTCTTTGGGTAAGTTAATGTTGGTATAATTATTCGCTGGTGTGGTTCTTCCAAAGGCATTGTTAGGGACACCTCATGGTAGTCGGGATTCTTTTGTCCTCGTAAACCGTAGCGGAACACTAATGGCATAGAGGTATTCACCCAATTGTCCTTCATTGTCTGCTGTTCTCGATTTTTCAAAGGAAAAGTCTGAATAGGAATTGATGTTTTCATGTAGGATAATCTTGTCTGAACACTCTTGGTTCTTTTTGTTGAAATGGTTGTCTGCAAATAATAAATATTCCAGTTACTACTACATTCAGTTTACAGTAACTATAATACATTTCAAACAAATGAAGGAAAGGTTAAAATAACTATAATATATTTCAAACATCGTGAAGGTAGATAATTAAAGTTAAGTTAAACATCAAATTCAAACTATGAGAGTAACAAATGATAATTTTATTTTCTAAAACGAAGTTTGTCCGGGTGCGGTAAAAAAAAAAAATTCAAATAGTAAAAAACTACTTATTATGAACCAACAATTTGTCCCACTTTGTAGGGCTTCATCAGGTCTAGAAAAAAATACAAACAACTAAAAATAAGAAACAGAGTAAGAGAATAAGATAACATGAAATAAAAGTAAACTAAGTTGGGGCTAAAAAATTAGTGAAAAGTGTTAAATTGAGATATAAAAATTAATTTTTTATCGTTTACAAGTTGCTCTCTGGCAAACTATGAATATATCAATCACTACTCATTGTGAGTCCTTTGTTCGGCACTACTACTCGTGAAGTCTTTGTTGAGATCACTTCGAAGCTAGTAATCTTTGTTCCGACTACAGTTTGAACTTTTATATTATATATACCATAATAAATAAAACAGTAAAAACAGTTTATTTGTGTCTACTCATTTAACAAAAAGTTATATAAAAATGAACAAAGTAAATTAAAGAAAATAAAAATAAGATGTAGAGTGAAAAATATAAATAAACAAGAAACTAAAGAAGAAAAAAAAGAATTAGATATTTAATGAAAAGGGAAGTTATAAATTTTGGCTCATAATAAATAGTTATTTTACTATTTACAGATTCCATTTATATGGATTATATTTGAGTTATTTTTGACCGTACTCGGACCATTTTCCTTTTATAAATCAACGATCTTCTAATAATTTTATTTTCTATTGAAACCTTTAATATTAATTTTTAAAATAACTGTTTAAAAAATTGTGAGATTTAATAAGAAATAAACAGTTAGTTTTAAATACCATCAGACAGTAATTGGCTCTGGCCTGCCATATGCTATGGATATAATTTTTATCGATGTAGGATGGAATAGGATGAATTTCAGTCTGTATTTCCTTATCCTCAATAGGTTTTGATGTACAAGATCTTTCTGGGAATCTGAAATTAAATAATAAGTACTTAATATAAAAAATATTTAAATTGTTTTCCTATTGCTAGGCAAACATTTAAAGAAATACAGTTCTTACGCTTCTTTGCCACGAAATTTATCCATAAAGTCCCTAAGTTGAAGAATGTCAATATAATGAGGATGCCTTCTTGCAAAATTAATCACTTTGGTGATGTACCTAAAATCAAATTTGTTTGCAAAACATGGGACAATATGTCTCTTTTTAAATAGAAATGAAATTTAATTATTTAAATTCATAAAATATCTTAATCAATATGTTTTTTGAGCACATATAAAATTGATTTTTCAGCTATTCATATTTTAATTTTCTTAATGTTAAATAAATATTTAGTATTACCATTGTTTGTTAAAAATGAAACAGTACGCAACCCACTAAACATTCTTGACATATAATTAATTTAACCAAAAAAACATGAAGTAAAAAGGATTCTTGAAGGTAGACAGCAAGCAAAGTATCAGATATAAATTATATTTTAATATTTGATGTTTATGTTAGTTATAAGTGTCAGGAAAGATTTTATGGATTAACCTCATAACGCAGTTTTTTTGGGAAAAAAAAATGCCATAAATCAATTTTATTATGTAAAAAAACACAATTTAGAACATTGTCTTGTCAAAAAAATACAAAAATAATCAAATTTTAATTTTAATTTTGGATTTTGGATATCAGCCATAATATCTAGCTCCCTATATAAACATAGACTAAAGCTATATGTAAAGGATTATTACAGAGAATAATTCAAAGGATTATTACAGAAAATAATTCATTGTTATTAATTTTATTTTTATCACATTGTTATTTTCAATTCTCGATTTTATTCGAGTGTGAAAAATTATAGCTGCATAAAATACAATGCCGCTCGAATTATCTCGAGTGTGCACAGTTTGGCCTCTTTAGGGTGCTTGAATTAACTCGAGCGTACAAGTTAAGGGGGTCTCAACAGAGGACACAAGTTAAATCCTCCAAATAGAAACATTGTTGGAAATTAATCGTATCCTTTAGTGAAACCATCTTTTTATCTTAAAATCTTAATAATTGGTAATATTGCATTTAAGAATATCATGGCTCAAAAAACAATGATACTAACTAGAAAAGGATTCCGCATGTTCCCTTGGATTATGATGAAACTTTTTTTAGCTGATCCTAAACCGAAAAATAATGAATTATCAATATTAAAGACCAAAGCATCCTAGAAAAAATTAAGAAGTTGTCATGTGCAAAATATTTTAGTTTGTACCCCTGTTGCTGATTATGGTAAAAAAATGAGTTTAGTACTGAAATTTTTCTATTAAAAAGTGGAAAAATGAAAAAAAATAAGCCACCAAAATATTCAAGCTCACTAACATCAAAGAGTCTGAACACACTGAAAATTAGTCAATTTCTAATTTCTATGAAAATAAAAAAACAAAGAGTTTTTAACAAAAAATATTGGTGTCACAGAATAATACATAGTTGAGTACTATTTTTGAGTACCCTTTTTGACCAATCTAGACCATCTCATCCTTAAAATGTCTTTTTCATACACCAACTTCATGATTTTTCTTCAAAACTCCTGGGATGAGTTGGCTCATAATATTGAGAGAAGTTTAATATTTTGAGGCCAAGTTTCAGTAAAAAAAGGTTCATCAAAATCTAAGAGTTATATGTGGAATGTTTATTTATTTATTTTATATTTTTTTTTTACCCTTACAGTTAACCAACCTATTTTAACAGTTGACTGGGGGTATGGGAGTAGGGAGGTAATGAAGTTTTCATTATGTGGGACTACCATGAAATAAAAGTCAACCCCCATGGAAAAGATTCAAATAGGCTATTCTTGGATGTGGGACCCTCTCCTTTTAAGTGAAATTTAAAATCATCTTGATTCTGTGAAGATGCCATCATAAGCATAGGCAATCAATCATAGGTTCCCTCCCATTGATACTGAGTGAAATTTTAATAAACTTTTCACTAGTTAAACACAAGAGTCATAAGATTCAAAAATGTTTCAAAAAATAAATCCTAAAAAAACTCTAAATAGAATTCTTTCGGTATAATATATTGGATTGATTTATCACTTAAAAGTTGTTAAATTAATATTTTTAACTGTTTAAATAACATAGAGATTGGATTTTATATCTAAAGTTCTCTGTGAATTTTGTTGTCACTGGTGCTTCTCATATATTTTTTACAAAGGTTTTCTTCTTACAAACATAATTGTATTATTATCTCCTTTTTTCAAATAACCTCTCGTTCCATTAAACTACTGACATGTGGTCAATGGAATTTTAGGAGTATGTAGTAAGGAATCACAAGGGAAGTAAATAACTTTAACAATAAATCTTCCATCATGAAAGTATAGGGAGCTAAACCCTTTATCTGTTGTTTATAAATCAACTTAATATTTTACTCCTGAAAAATTTCAACACAATCTTTAAAATAGTATTAGTATTCATGTCGGCGGCTTTCTAAAACACACTCAAAAAAGAAATTTCATGATTTTATTTTGTCTAGAACATTTGACCAAAAGAAAATTTTTCATACTTGTCAGGGTTGTCTCCAAACCTATAAGCTGATTTTATATCCCTAAATCCAAAATATCGGTTATCATATACAAGCAGGCCTATCTCTGCTGCAATATCCACAATAACACCATTACTTTTTATCAAATATACTGGATCAAAACCTGCAAACTAAATTATTAATTAAAAATAGAATTAATATTAGAAATAAATTTTATATATGTATATAAAAAATTAATATATTCTAACTTTTAACGAGGTTATTCTAATAACTCATTCTAATTTGACGAGGAAGTAAAAATATTGGTTTTCTATTTTAATATTTTATTAATATATTACCAAAATTGATAGTTAACACCTCATGTTAAAATATAAACCTCTATACCCTGAGGTAATAATTCATCTTTTTGAATTAATAGACCCTATCTTCCCTTAGATTTGGAGGCAAATAATTCTTTAAAATCGGCTGTAACCTCTAAATTATAGAAATATTGGTCCCAGCGAATCTAGGAAATAAACCAGAACAAATGAACATCATGGAGAACAAGATGAGAGTTGTATGCAAGAATATTTCATACAGTTCATAATTTTTCTACTGTCAAATTTGGGTATAGATTTCACTTGATCAATTTTTTTCTTGATTATCATTCCAATACACCTCAATAAATGTACTCAAGATCCAGAACTCAGCTTTATTTTCAAATTGGTACTTCTATAACTGGATCTTAGACATGTTGAGAAGAATAAATAGAACTCGTTATTGAATTTCCGAACTTTTCCAAGTTTCACCCAATGGAACAGAACTGTATATGTTTATAACTCAAGATCACTACAATTTATTTTCTGAAACTTATAAAAAAGAATGATCAAGCATAAGACAATGAGGTTAACAATACATAACAATAAATGTTTCTGTCAATGAAGGAAAACCTGATGTCAATGAATAATATATGTCCTAAAACAAACTAATTGATCCTAATTCTCAGTAAATGAAATCAATGAAAACAATATGGCAATTTGAAAGAGATGGTCAGGACTGCAGTCAAGGTAAACAACTTTAGTAGTATTTACTGATTGAAGAGGTTACGTCCCAGAATATAGGTATTCATTGGGGCTAAAATAAAAATATACAAAGAAGGTAAATCCAATACTAAAGCAATGATACTAAATAAAATTACTGTAAAGGTAAAAGCATATTAAAAACTATTAAAGCATATTAATAGCTATTAAAGCATATTAAAAACTATTAAAGATCTAAGTAATAGTAAGGAGAATAAAGATAAATACAAAAAAATTATTAACGAGTAGAATAAAAAGTTGTGAACAGATAGAATATATTTTA
>NW_027113040.1:87933-102974 GCF_000696795.3 Halyomorpha halys | reverse complement strand
TAAGAATATATAATATTTATTATTGAACAGATCTATTAATTAACTAAGGAAATTGAGATAGTAGTTAATGTTAACATAAAGAATGAGAAGTATTGTAGGTGATAGCAATTTAGGTAAAGAATCAAATAATAGAAATATCTTGAAGTGGAAATTTAAATAAAGATAGGTGATAAAACATAAAGTAGAAGGAAACTTGTGGAGTGAGTAAAAAGTAGAGGTGTTAATGGTATAAGTTAAGTTAAAAAGCAATATGATGCTATTATTATACTACAATATATTGCACATAAGGTCAATCATCTATATATTTTATGACAATTTGTTGTAGAAAATTGGTATTACTATCTGATTTGTAAAAGTTATTGTTAATAAAACAGCAGATAGTGGCACTACTTCTCTGACATGGAAGAGAGGCTTTCCTTTGTTTAACTCAGTAGGCAGTGGCATCTGTTTATGCAACACACTATTTGTCCTTTTTTTTTATAAAACTATCCCTAAATCCATAACACAATTCATTTCTAAATCTTGCCAAAATGAAAAATAAAATATTTTAAACTGTATAGAATATGTTGTGGATTTAGGGGAGTTTTATAACAAAAGACAAAGAGTATGTTTCATAACAAACGCCGACACCTGACTGAGCTCAGAACAAACAAAGCAAAGCTATACCATTTCCGAAGCAGTGTTGACATCTACTGTTTTATTTACAAACCAAATAATAAAACTTATTTTCCACAACAAAATATAGTTAGTAATTCATCAAGTAAAACTGATCAGCATCAATTTTTTTTTTTAATTTAAGTTAATCACTTTTCCCATCGACCCTATAAATTACTCTTAGTTTATTTTATCTAAAATTAATTTTTTTTTATTTTTACTTTAAACTAATATACTGTAATTAGTTTAAAGTATGCTATTTTACCAACCATAATGTTGTAATTGTTTATTTCTTTCTTTCTTGGGTACACTACTTCGCAATTTACTTTCTCAGAATCGATCAATTCAACTATCTCTTCATCATCAGATTCATATGGTTCTGCTCTTTCAAGATCTTGATCCAATTTTGTTATTTTTATTCTTGTTAACAATTTACGAAACTCATCATTAGACATATTACATTTCTCTTGAGCCTTAAACCAATCTTCAAATAAATTTGCTCTCTTTTCAATTTTTATCAACATATCACTCACATTTTCAGGAATATCATCAAACTGTGTAAAAGCATAAATATATTACTTTTTAAATAATAACTTCAAATTATTAATTATTTCATAAAAATTTAAATACAATGAGAAACTCGCTAATATAGCTCAAAACTTTTTCATAGACGCTAACGATTACAATTCCCATGTAGAAGATTTTCCATTTATCATGCAGTTCCATAAAAAGTGGCTAAAACATAAAATATAAATTATTCAAAAGTTTCATAACTTTCAATAATTAAGATAAGTGAAATATAATCTTCATGTTAATAAAACAAAATTAATGTTGTGACTATCCCAACACATAGATAATCATATTGCTTTTAAATTGAATGTGAACTGGCATGGTCAGGATTTTTTTTTAAATTCAAAGGAATATACCAAAGTAACTGAGAACTTACTTCTATCGATATTTACTCACATAAATAACTTTAGTAGGAACAGCTATTCTGAAGCTTACTGCTTCATCAATTTTTTGAGCACATTGTAAAAATTCTTCCTGCCAAGTTTCAATCAAATCAGCATAGTGTCTAACATTAAAGTATAATCTCCTATAATTAAAAGAAAATTACTTAAAAGTAAAACTTCCATTTTTAATTTAACAAGTTATAAACAGAAAGCAAACCTAGCGGATAAAAATAAACTAAACAATTTCTCAACTTTGACCCAATAATTTTGAGTGAATATAAATGTGTTGCTACGTCAAATTAGGATGAAAGCTGTTTTTCACCTTACTAAACACTTTTGCATAACAGCAGGTACTGTATTAAAAGGAATATTGAAATGTGTTGCATCAGTTAGCTGCAATGAAAAATCTTCTGAAAGTAATTGATACATTTTTTTCTTTGTTTTTATTATTTATTAATATTTGTAGGCACTTTGATTTATTTTTGCTTAGTAATTTTTAGGAAATTAAGAAAAAGGTTTTTAATGAGGTGTAGATAGTTGACTGTAGATTAATGATTGGAGAAGTTTGTCAGGGGGTGCGGTCAGCAAAGAACAGCATAAATAAACAAAATCATATTTATTTATCTTATGCTGATGTAAAAAGTTTTTTACTTCTTATTTTTGTTTTGTTTCCACTATGCGTTGTCTACCATTAAATTTAAAATAACATAGTTTACTCAATAATATTGCTCCCCAAAATATAGATCATCAGTATCTATCACTTAAGCCTATCACTGAACAACCATTTTAACACCCCTTCCCAATTCAATTATCTTGGATCCACTAAACAAGGCTTAGCAGAAAAAGATAATTCATAGCTCAACAAAATCTTGACCAGTTTCAAAAATTATTGCCCGACTAATATACAGAGGCAGACTGTATGCACTTGCCCATGGAACTGTTCAATCTAAATCCAAGAAGAATAAACAAATTTGTTTAGGGCATGGCATACTTGTTCTTTCATTGGAACTTTTGAATTTTTTTACTATGAAATGAATGAACTGGTTATTCTCAAGATTTTTCGGTAGAGGGGAATAGTATGATATATTTAATAACTAAGTTTTGATTCTCCTTCTTCAAAATTAAATTATCAATAGTCTTCCAATGTCAAACTTGGAAAATTTTAGTCTGTGCTTGCTCCAACTTACCTTAGATTTATTCATTCTAATTATATAAATCTTTTCCCACACTCTAATATTTTTATTATACTAATCTCATTTAAGATATAATGAGAAATTTGTAAAGAAATTTAAAAAAAAAGAATAGATTGATTTTAAAGTTTATAAATAATATTAGCCAAAAAGGAATAGAATTTCTCATGAAAAAAATATACCTCATATATGAGACAACTTGTTGTTGAATTAATGACATCCAGAATGCGTAAGTGAATTCTTCATCACTCAATTTTGCTGGCTTGTCAAAAACTAAAGTTTCACAGCCTTCCTTCGTTCCGCACCAATAAATGCGGTCTGTCACCAGCTTAGTGGCAGATTGTGCTGCTTCCTGTGCATGTTGAACATGTATGAGAAGAATAGATGCTAGAGAATCAAGAGAGTCACCAAGAATACACGGATCTGTAATCAAATTACTTATTCATTATTATCAATTTGTTAAAGTCTAAAAAGTTTAAAATCTAATTCTGAAAATATAATTTCTGATGGTTCCATTAAAAAATTGGGAAACATCCAGAAAACGAGCTTCTAATACTGCAAACCTTATCTCAATAAGTTTCTTATCTCAATGCCAGTGAAACTATATGAAACTTATTTTATGCAAAAGTGAAGTTAGCCAAATTTGTATAAGTAATCGTCAAACAGTATATATAATAAATTAAATGTAGTGATATCCTTAAATTTGAAAAAAATATTATATATTTGTCAAATATAATAAAGTTGAACTCACAATTTTCTATTCCCATACCACCTCTGTTTTTAATTTTATTATATAATAAGATACCAGCTGTGACTTTAGCCACTTCCAATAGTATTTTCCGTTTTTCTGATGTTTCAGACATGAACATATTTGTTAGATCAGTGAATGAAAATATACTCCCTAATGCTTCTGAAACATTAAATCACACATAAACATACAAAAACATTGAATATTTATTCTAGATTTACAGACAATTAGTACATAGATACCTAATTTTACTGAAGTCATTGTATACATTTAAAGGATGGGAAATTAATCAGAATTAATAATCATACCAATAAGTCCATAAAAAATAACAAGCTTTAAGTGAAAAAAATTCATTAATATTTATTTTTCTTGGGAAAAGAAAAGTACCTTCACATTCTTGAAACATTTCTATTACTCTTGGGTCTCCCATCCCTGACATGAGCATTGTATAGGTCACAATTAACTTGAATACATCACAAATTTTGTCTTTTTCTATTGGCTCCGAAGTAATTATTTTTTTTATCAATGGTTCAATGTACATACGTTTTAGGCTTTCATATTCTTTTACTATTCTTTCTGTAACCAGATTGATATAAACAAATTAGTAGCTAACTGTAAACCATTTATTTAAATTAATGGATTTTGCTGAAAATAAAGATTGAAAATGTGTTAATTTATTAAGGAAATTATGATCAATATTTTGCATATTTGAAAAAATTATTTAAAATGAGAAAAATTTTACATGTTTCTTTTTCATGAAAACAAAAAGCTTATGATTATAAATTATTATTAGATTATGTCACCATCAGAACTATATTCCTTATGAAACACTTCCTGTAACTTATACAATTTTCTTAATCCCAGGTCACTTCCACAAAGTGTTTCCACACATGTGTCTGCAAGTCTAGTAAGTTCTTCTTTACGTGTTGAAGCATTATATGAAAAATTCAGTTCAGGATTTAATAATGTATTTGTAATCTGAAAAATTTCACATTTCTTTTTAGTTGATAATGATTAAACTTTTCATATTGACAAGTTGTTGTGAGGGCTGGGGACCGTAACAATAAATTAACTTTTATTTATTTTAGCTATTTTAATTAGCTCAGCATAACCAAAAATATAGAGAGGAGAGTAGCTCAGAGCCAAGCACTAACTCCAAGGATCCAAATTCAAATATGGCTGTGGCATATACTTTTTATTCTGTTATTGTGACCGTGAGTAAATTTTATGGGTTCTGGAGCCCTCCTGGGGCCCACTAAGCCTCACAAGTGGGTAAACCTAAATGGGGCAGGTATGGGGAGGTAAGTGACACTGGTGTTTGACAAAGCTCGTGGACCTTCAGTTTGGGGGCTGGACATTGGCTATGGTCTGATGATTCAATTCCATTAAAAAGAACTTAGTATGAAACCTACTACTAGCCTTGGGGAATCAGACTGCCTTAAAGCAGTAATGACCCTAGGTTTATATAACAGGCCTCCTCTATATTCCTAGCAAAGCCTTTAATAAGAGGAGCAGAAGAAGTTGGCTAGCAAGTAAACGAAGATGATAAAACAAAATATATGATTGTAAGCTAAAAAAATCCACCCGAATGACACGATCTGTTTGGATGGCAAATCATTTCCAAAAGTAGACAGCTTCAAATTCTTCGGCTCCACAATAACCTTAATAAATGATGAACGTACTGAGGTAGCTTAGCATATAAAAAACATGAACAGAGCTTTCTTCGCTCTGTCAAGAATACTGAAATCCCCAGAATCCCGAAAAATTTATAAAAATCTGAAGCTAATGAAAACTAACAGTGAACTGGTTTTAGAGACTGATAAATCAATATCTCATGGTGAAAAGGCAAAGAGGCTATGTTTCATTTAAAATTCAAATTATGTTTTATACCAATACTTGAAAGAAAGCTAAAATGATGTTAGTCACTTTTTTCTTTAGTTTTATCGGAACCTAAACTGGTAATATTGACTTGTAAAGTCTCAGTGTTTGATTTGTAGAGGAATAAGGAATGAATTAGAATTAATTAGAAGCTAAAAGTGAGAACAAAATTTAGTCTCATGGAGGATAATTAAAGAAAAAAACCATAATCATTTAGTTGGTCAACCATTCTATAAAACTCAGTAACTGGAATAGCATCAACATTGGAAAATGACCAATATTCTTTTTGGGGGCAAATGGGTAGGGTAATAGGAGAGGGAGATGGGTGCGGGTGTCTCCCCCACTCTTCGTGGATGAATCAGGCCAAAGTGCCCTACTTACTCCATTGTATTTAATGCCCGCTGCAGGAAGAGGGGGTTGCAGAAGAGCTATTTGTCTGACATCCTTCTTAATGAAAATACTTGAGAAAGTTATAGACAGACATATTAGGGAAACTACACTGTTAGAGAGACCACTAAACAGTGCTCAATTTGCTTATCAAGCCAGGAAATCCTGTGAGGATGCCCCATACCATTTGGTGTCCAGGATTGAATAGAGTTTGGCCTATAAGGAGATTATGGCTGGTGTCTTTATTGACATTGAAGGTGCCTTTTATCGTACCCATTATAGAACCATGGAAATTAAAGGGGCTTTCTTCTAAATGGATTAATGCAATGTTGGAAGGAAGACTGCTTATATCAGAGCTAGGACACACTAAAATGAGAATGAAGCCCATTGGTGGCTGTCCGCAGGGTGGTGTACCATCTCCTCTCGTGTAGTACATGGTGGTTAACACCTTACTGATCAAATCCAATGATGCAGGTTTTTACATGCGGGGGGATATGCAGGATAACTGCTGTGTTGATAGGAGGCAAATTTTCAGGAACTATCTCAGCACCGCTTCAAACATCGATAGACCTTATGAATGGATGGTGCCAGGAATATGGTCTGAGCATCAATCCTCAAAAAGGTCAGTCTTTGTGGCTTCACTGACAGACCTAACAGACTCAGCAGAATATCACACTCAGGTCACTGTATCTTAACGGTGAACAATTAGAATTCTGTAGTGAGTTCAAACATCTTGGGGTTACTCTTGATTGTAAACTGAAGTGGCAACTTCATGTTGAAAGGACCAGTATGCAGGCACTGAGGTGTCTCTGAGCATGTAAAGGAGCCTTAAACCAAAAGTTGTATATTGGTTGTACCTGGCAGCGATAAGACCCATTGTCTATATGCTGCTATTGTATGGTGGCATAAGGCTATGGCCAGTCAATCCCGAGCCTGACTTGGGAAAGTTCTGAGGCTGGCATATGTATATATATGCCATAAGCACCACTCCATCTGCAGCGATGGAAATTCTTCTGAGCATACCACTGCTGCATATTGAGATTGAGGCTCAAACCCTTTGCTCTGCATATAGGCTTGCAAAATTAGGAACAAACTCCCATTCCCTAACCTAAAGGAAGACTGTTCAAGAAGATGAATAAAGATGGGATCCTGCCTATGCATTCTGATCTTCAGGTGAAGAAGTATAGGGACACTTAAGATTGAAGGGTCTACCCTACACAAACCGTGTAACGGTGTGAACTGCTATACAGACGAATCTTTAATGGAACAAGGATTTGGAGCAGGAATATGGATGGATATGCCTAATCAAGGCATCTCCATTTGCTTTCCTTGGCCAACAAGGTGTGGGTAGAATGGGTGCCTAGACACAAAGGCATTAAAGGAATTGAGCGAGCGGACTATATAGCTAGGAAAGGATCTTGAACCACTCCTTTTACACCTGACCCCATATGTGGGATTAGTCTCAGCCATGCGAAGAGGCGCATCAAAATTATTGCTGAAAGCAAGGCTGGGTTACTTTAGAGAAATACCAGAGGAATGAAACAATCAAAAATGTTCCTTAAGGGATTCTGCCAGAAAAGAAGTAACACTCTTCTTAACATGGATAGGAGTGCTTTAAGTTGGGTGACAGGTCTATATACGGGACACTGTCAGTTAAATAAGCATCTTTTCAAAATGAGATTGATAAAGTCCCTCTTCTGCAGGTTCTGCAGGAAGGATGATGAGACTGCCTACCACATCATTCGGAGATGTGATGCAGTAGCACAAGGATACGATTCCTCTTCTATAGTAATGATCACATCTTGGACCCCATACTTTGTGAGACAGTGGCTCCTTACACAATATCCACATTTGCAAAGCCAATTGGCCTGCTCTGAGCAGAGGAGGAACGGCGTACTATAGGCCCTCTGTGGCCATGGTGCATTTTGCCGGAAAAAAATATATATATATTCTTTTTATAGAAAACCATCACAATGATTGCTTAAGCTGTGGATACCTTGTAACTCAGAAAAAACTTCATACCATTTTGAAAAACCAAAATTAATGCTTCATTATTGAGACATCATGAAATAATTTAGGAAGTCAGAAGAAATAATATACATATGCTGCAAAATGATAATTGAGACAAGATAACTATAGAATGAAGCATTAATTTTTTAATAATTAAAATCCTATTGTCAATTTTGTTACTAAGCATCACTGCTTAAGCAACGAATTGGGAGAAAATGAAAATATATATTTTCTCATTTATATACATATATAACAACCTCCACTCCCACCCTTCACGGTAGCCTTACTTATCTGACTTTTCAGACAGACAATTATAGTGATTAGGTTAGTCGATGTAAGACATGTCACAATCTTACAAGACGATATTATAATACAAAAAAAATACAATCTTTCTTTGATGGACCTGCCCCACTTAGGCCCCTAGGATCGTAATTATATTAGTATAATTGATAGAATAAATCAATTATTAGATTATCAATCTATTAAATTGATGTACCACATACCACAAGTTCAACACCCTTGGGGGAGACATCTACACCTTTTAAAAAACATTCTGAAGAAATTCCTGCCACAACATTTTTCATGAAGAGAGTATTTTCTTCTAAATACAACATTTCTTCTTATGTCAAAAAAGAAGATTCTTGGATGATAAGTTAAATAACTCACTACAGATAAATAATGCTGGTACCATGGCAACTGCTAAGAGCAATTAATTTGATAAAATTTAATATTTCTATTAAAAAAAATAATTGTGATTTTATTTGTTATAAAACAAATCTTATTTTATCAAGCAGCCTGTTAATACTTTGTTTTTATAAAATTAATTTTTAAAGGTATTAATGGAAAATTTTTCAATCAGAAAAACATTTTAAGCTTTATATATTTTCATATTTTTTATTGTGTTAAATTTACGATAAAAACTGGTAGTTGTTAAGTGCTATTGAAAAATTGAAATTTGTTTAAATATTTTTTAGTTACATAATTATTCTACAGATAGCGCTCAAATCAACAAAATGATTTGAACCTTCTTATCAGTCCCGCTATCAGAGGGTTTTGCTTCAGGTATGATAATTGTAAACAGGTTATGACGTTGGTTTACAGTGTTCCTTCAGTATACATAATGTTAGGTATATAATGGTGAAATTAATGTTTGATATTACTACTTTAAGCCAAGAACGTGATAATGGAGGAAATTGATGTTGTTGAAGGTTTTTCTTCTGTTATCAAAAGGATCAATGCTGTCTGCCTCAAGAATGGATTGGTAATTTATTTATTTTCAATTTATTTCTGGTAAATATTTGAATATATTTTTCTTAATTATCCTATTTAGAAAAATAAACCGAGGGTAGTCGCTGTCAGTAAAACAAAACCTAAGGAATTGATAATCAATGTATACAACCAGGGGCAGCGGCAATTCGGAGAAAATTATATTCAAGAGCTAGTTGAGAAGAGCAATGACCCTGAAGTATTAAGTTTTTTCAATTCTCGTTAAAAACTAATTTTACTTAGATTTGATAAACTAACTTATATTTTCATGTTTATGTTTTCATTAGATCCTAGAAAAATGCAAGGAGATTAAATGGCATTTTATTGGTCACTTACAAAAAAATAAAATTAATAAGATAATTACAGTTCCTGGACTTGATGTTCTTGAAACACTTGATTCAGAAAAACTTGCTGTTGCATTAAATGCAGCTTTGGAAAAGTCGGGTAAAGAACAGCCCTTAAAAGTTATGGTACAAGTAAACACCAGTGGAGAAGAAGGTAATAATATTTTAATAAAATGAGTGAAAACATGAAAACTAGTTCTACCATTTACATTGCCAGGTTATTAAGCTACTCCCTACATAGACTCTACAATTGTAGTTGGCTATTAGGTTTTGTAACTGTTCTTGATCGATTAACAACCAACTTATGGGATTTCTATAAACATTGATTACTGACACTACAATATACTCCTTGACAAAATTATGGGCCACCCTAATTTTACAACATAATCATTCATTCTGGTTGACTAGACTTCTTAAACATATTTTAGGTTATTATAAAATTGAATGATAATAAACAAAAACATTTTCATGAAACAAATTTATTTATGAATTAAATAAAAAAAATAAAAAAACTTGAAAATCAAACGTGACAGAAATACAGGCCACCCTATCTAGGCCACCCATCACTCCAATATTTGGTTGATATTAAGCAGTGGGTTGATGCATCCTTTTTCTCTATGACTTTCTCCAGCAGTTTTAGAATATATTGAGATGTGGTGGTCAGGCTGACCAGATTAAAACTGAAATATTATTGGCTGAAAATAATTTTTCATTGTGTGGACTGGTCCTTTATCTTTCACCAGTCTAGCAGAAGAATGAACTTCCCTCTTGTTAGCTCTTTCACAATTCCAGTGAACTGTTTTAAAATCTCTCAACTGAAACAGCACTGATGAAGCTCTACAAAGTGGAGCGAAACATCGGCAAATAAATAGTTTTAACTATTTTTTGTTTTCTTTTTGATCGCACCCCTGACCATCTTCATAATTTAAAATAAATATTTTATTATTTCTTTACTAGTTATTTTTCTTATTTGTTTCTTTAGAACTAATTTCAACAATTTAATGATATCTGTATCATTAAATGCTAGCTTTATGAAGAATTTTTTACTCATTGTATTTATTTATTTAGATTGCAGTTTCTATTCTTTGAATAATACAGTTCTATCATATAAAAGTAGAAGTGTGTTTTATTCTATTATGAAAAATAAATTATTGAAGAAAAGGCATGGGACATTAAAAATATTGTTTCCCCATGTGATATGCTGTTAATATTTTTTTAATTTAAATTATGCTGCTAATTGAAAAGTAGCAACATTTTTAAAAGTCAAAATTAAAATTTCAGGATTGAGAATAATAGAAGGGAAACAAACATATGCTATACTAACTATCTTAAATTTTTATAAACTGATTTTGCTAAATATTATAATTTAATCATCAATATAATAAATTCATTATGTTTATATGAAGTATTATTAAATCCAATAAGTGATTTATGTATTATGTTTTTAATTATGTATATTGTTGTATTCATTTTAATATACTGGTTTTGTTTTTTGTTTTTTACAGAAAAGAATGGATGTGAACCAAACAGTTGTTGGGAATTGGTCGATTTCGTTTTAAAAAACTGTCCTCATCTCAAATTTGTGGGTCTTATGACCATTGGGCAGTATGGGTATGATACTTCTCTAGGGCCGAACCCAGACTTCTTGGTAAGTGAAGTACATATGTAATAGTTATTAACCCTATTTTTGCATTATCATATGGATGTATTTGTATTTAAAATTAATTTCTCAATTTCTTTAAGCGCTTAATTAAATGTAGAGATGGAGTATGTGAAAAATTGAATCTGCAAAAGAATGATGTAGAATTGTCAATGGGAATGTCTGATGATTTTGAGCAAGCTGTAAGTTTTATTGAAGTATTACATATTTTATCAAAATTGCAAAATTCATGTTAAATATCTTGTGCATTTAATTTTCACTTTTCTCTTTTAAGATTGAACTAGGCAGCACTAATGTAAGAGTAGGCACAGTAATATTTGGTGCCCGAGCTAAGAAAACTAAAGAAAGTGGTGATATAACTGAAGGAATGGCTAATGTGACTGTTAACTGAAGAACGTCTTTGTTTTTTATTTATGTAAATAATTTTAATAAAACTTTCTAATCAATGAAGATTAATTGAAAAACTGTGTTCTTATTTACTTCTCACTAGCTTTTCTGTATTTAATTTTTTTCCTTACCCACCTTTTTATTTGAAAAATAATGTATTTTTCATAAAATTAAAATCCAAAGTTTTAAATATACTTTATTAATAAATTGTGTAAAAAATTTTTAAATAAAGTTTGTTCTGCAGAAAATTTAGATTATATTATTGAGGAATCTGTTAAGGATCTTATGATCTCATCTTTCACAGACATGTTATATAGAAGTTATGTCTTACATCTACCATATTTTTCAAAAATTGCATTTCCTGGTAATTTAAGATAAATGGATAGGCTTATTTTCCGAGGGGAGGGAATGTATGTCCGCAGTTATAAAAATGTATCTGAAATTATTTGTAAATTAAAGTAAGTTATTTTGAAAAGAGAATATTAACGAAGAATCAGCGCAAATCTTAAATGATTGGTGTAAGGCTTCATTTTTTCTCTACCTAAAAATTGCTACAATATACATACGGTATATAATATATCAATTCAAACCATGAAAAATCTTACATTAAAAGATATAATAAAAGTTTTTAATTGCATTACAGTTTTGTTTGAATTAGAATCTCATATTCTTTATTTTGTTATTAATTTATTCATCTTAGTTAATACTTACTCATTCCAAAGAGAAAAGGTAGTATTTCTTTTATGTACACCTCTGCTTAAGATCATTATTCCAATGATTTTATTTATTTAACATATAATAGTTTTGCCATAAATTGAAAATTTTAATCTGCATAGCTATCATATTAATCTACATAACTATCATGTTTTTTTATTAATTGTCATCTTAGTTCAGACCTATTCATTCCAAAGGTAGAAGATAATAATATCTTAATATTAATTTTATTATTTATTTGACATACAATAGTTTTTATATGCATAGCTGTCATATGTTTTTATTTGTTTTATTAATTATCATCTTGGTTCAGACCTACTTATTACAAAGGTAGATGGTAATATCTCTTTCATGTACATTTTTATTATTGTTCCAATAATATTATGTAATTAACATACACTAGTTTTCTACAAATTGTAAATTTCAATCTGCATAGCTTAATATTGATTATGTGTGAAATATATTTCATTGATCTACTAATGAGACTTTACATTTTAAAACTAGCCAAGTCCATTTTCAGTATTAATTACTTTTTCTTCTTCAATAGTCTCTTTCTATTCAAATGATCTACAGATCTTCTTAACACTGTTGAATCACATATAATTTAATTGCTTTTGGAATAAATTGTTTCACTTATTAACAAAAACTGAATGAATAACAAAGAAAAACCTCATACTACTACATTATCACTTTAGCTGCTAAGACCAATCCAATAATATCTTGCTGTATCTTTACTAACATTGATCTAATAAAGATTTTAGTTTCTTTTATTTGCTTAGTTTATTAGTCAATTATATTATTCTTCAAATGAGCACCTGTAATATATCAGTAGTAGGTATAGATTTCCAATTATTAAAAAAATCATAAACCAAAACTGAATGGGTTTTTATGGGACACATTCAACATTTAAACTTTTTTTTTTGTTTTAGATAACTCGAGGGATTCAAAAACGGATAGATTCATTGAAGATGATAAAGTTGGAATTTCATTAACTATCTGTGCATTATTAACAATCATAGTATACCATAAAATTTATACCTTTTGATTTTATCACAAATGATATTTTCTTTTCTACATAACTTTTTTTTTGTGATTAATGCTATATATATAATGTTAAGAGTCTTAAGTAGATTTTAGGAAGTTTTATCAAAACCATTAGTGCCTATAAGGGGCTTTAAGATGCATAAAACACCTTATTTTGCTAATGCTCAGCTTACTTTTGGAAGAAAAATCCAGATGTCAATTTAGAAGAAAAACTGTTGCAAAATGAACTTCCTGTCTTTGGAATACAAGTCATCAAGCCATGCTTGTTGCAATTGGGTGAGAAGCCAAGTGGCACAAATGACAATTTAGTAAATATGATTTTTTTTTTTGCTACCTACCAATGCCTGAACCAAATTTACGCTTCAGTATTGAAACAATTGTTAAATTCTAAATCGTTATTGGTTAATGGTCGATAATTTCACAATTCCGTTAATGCCAAAGCATAAATTTATATGTGGTACTAGAAAAAAAATATTATTCCCTAAACTCATTATATACTTCTTGGCGTCTCACCCAATCAATTCTAAATATTTCCCTATGCTGAATATCATCTTTATACTGAAGACCCACTGGACCTTTGGGGTGATCTATGAGACCCTATTACTTCTGTGATCAATAGCATTACTATTAAATAGATTTTGGTCAATTTTTCGCGGTTTGTCTTTTTAGAAGTTACGGCACCCTTCATAATGTGAGAAAACTACTGTCCCTTCAGTAGTTGTCTTAACTAGGGCCATCCTAATGACCCCAGGGACTGACTTGGTTCTCTTGCTCCTGTAATCCATAAATTAAAACGAATCAAAGATAATTAATGATTTTATCCAGCGTGTTCTCCATAATTCAAATTTGTTCAGAAAATAGTTTGAAGGGCCCCATTATCTCAAGCTCTTTCTTGGCAAAAGTAGAAATAACCAAGTGAACTTGATGATTTTTTGATAACTATATTCCAACAACGCGAAGATCAGCCTGAAACATTAAGGGTGACTGCCTGATGATAAAAATTAAATTGTCCGTGGCCCCTCAAGTTAAAGACAAATAGGTTTACCAGTTAGTGGGATTTATTTTTGAACTATGGCAAGTCAGAAGAGTTAAGAGTTTATTGCTCGTGTCAATGTACTTCCTTGTATCGCAACAGGGCGATCAGTTTATCTGCTGTGCCTACTTCCTGCGGCCTTCGTCCCACCCGGTGTCGGTACGCAAGGCGCGCGCTTCTGTTCCACTTCTAAGCTGTCAAAAATATATTTCATTATAATTATTCTCTAAATTCCTTGCGATAATTTTTTTTTTATTTAATTGAATTTTTGACTGTCGAAATAAACATAACAGCCTAATACGTACCTTCCGTGATAATAATAGTATAATACGTCATTCTACTTATAATATAGTAATTGTATACATGAACGAAGCTAGTGCCATTATTCGATAGGGTATATTAGTTTTTATTTAATTTATCAGTTTTGTCACGTGGCTGATTGAACTTTGTTCCAACCAAATGTTGGAAAACATTGATAGGATACTCAGAATCGAGTCCTAGTTAACGTGATAACAATTCATTAATTTTTTTCTCTTAATATTTTATGTCTAAGGCTACCGTAAACATACTAATTGAAAATTTCCTAATCATCAGTGGTGTAATGGGGCGGGAACGCGTAGGAACGGCTTTCCCACTCTGATTGGAAAAACTACTTGAAAACTATTTTATTAATTATTATTTGAAGTACCACCAATGGGTGGTTCCTTCCCAAGATTTTCAAGTGTATATGAAACATACTACATATTTACCTATTGTATTATTTTGTACAGTTG
>NW_027113040.1:74530-86863 GCF_000696795.3 Halyomorpha halys | reverse complement strand
TAAAGTATAATTATGAAATTCTCCTCGTACCTGCTTGATCCGTTTCTGGTATGAATGTGAAGTCCGTTAATTTTAAGAGTAGCTTTAACAGATCCCAATAAAATATTCCATCCTTATTATTTAAATAAATAACTAAGTAAATGTTTTTAATAATGCTATATTTTAATTCTCTCTAATTTTGAATATTAACTAAAAGAGAGTGGAAATTAAATCGCCAAAAAATATTGATAGCTTTTAAAAACGTTTATTGTTTAACAAGTCAACACTTAGCGATAAACGAAGAATATATATTAATCAGGAACACGTAATTAGCTTTATAGTCCAGTCATCTAAGGTTTAAAAATGGTGTTATCAAGTAAAAATCAAAGTGTTTTTCACAACACTGTTTGTTTTTTGTATTGGTTGTTGTTTGTTTGTTCAATCCAAACTACAGGTTTACCACCTCGCTAGTCGCCGATTTTACAACGAAAGCTGAAAGCTTGATGTGGAATTTTTTCATTTTTTTTCTTAAAAATAGCAAATTAGCAAAAATAGGTATTTTTCGAAGATAAACAACATTATATACTCAATTAAGGTAGGCAAAACTTCGTACAAAATACGTATTTAATTTTAATTTACAGCGCCGCTAGAGAGCTCTATAAAACTAGTTCAGTAGTCGAAGTTTCACATAGGGTGATTTTAAGAAAAAAACATAGAAGTTTCTTTCTTAGCGTTTTATATTAATAAGAAACTGACTAATTATTATTTTTATTGATAATTTAGTAGGAAGACATTACAGGATTATTTGTAAGGAAGCCGTTGAAGCAGAGTGAATTAAGATATCGAGGTCGTGTTATATTTGATAGTCCTGATTCCAAATGAAGATGTGAGGTACCCTACATCATTAGGCCTCGACAATGCGTGTTTATATAGGTTAGGTGAATCCTCGAAGGAAGGAATCTTCACTTCACAGGGAACGAGACTAACGATCGTGAAAGTTGTAGCAAGTCCTACGGTAACATGTCGTAGGTTCATACGAAATAAATAAAACGTATAGGAAGGAAGAAAGATTCAGAGAAGGCAGAGAATATTCATTTTCAAATTAACACTAAAAATTACTGACCAACTATGAACATTGTTACTCACTGCCTCCTAAGGAGGGAAATTGGTACTTTGGTCTATCAAGTTGCACTAAGTTAACTCTCTGGGCTATTAAACGCCATCGAGAGATGCTATGTGTGAGATGTTTGCTTTTAGTGGATCAGAAGATTCTATTGTAATATTAATTACTTCTAATAATACATTTATTTATATTACGTTATATTGTTTGGCTGTTACACACAGATATATATTATATGATATATGCAAGAAATAGTTCAAATATTAATATACGGTATAATCCTGATGACAGTAGTAGCTGGTAGATTGCGTCATACTGGCTCATAGCGGTTTTGGAGGCTGTAGTAGGTACAGTACAGACCAGGAGATAGCTTTGTCGCTTCTAATCATCACCTTAGCAACTCGCTTCTACAGTGACGTTGGTTCGCATCCAACTTGGACGGGTTGACTTTTATTTCCTGGAGGTCCCACGAAATAAATACTTGACATTCCCACACTGGTTAGAATAGATTGGTGACTTGTAGGATAATCATCTCATACGGTAGAAATTGGTAAGGTAGGGGTTAACTAAAAGAAATTATTAGTAAGTCTTATTATCATTATAAACTTTGTTATCTTATTTTATAAACATTATTAATAAAAAAAAAAAAAAATCTTGAGTGCGAGAAGGTCCGCAGAATTATTTCACCTCGGGACCTAGCTTATCTAACAGAATCTGTCTTTAGTTATAAACCTTAAACATTAATTAATTACATGCTACATTATGATTAATAAAGTGCAAGGGAGAGAAGGCCGCTAAATTAAGGTTTGGTCAAAATTTGATAATTAAGACCCAGCATTTCAATAATACTGTCAATCAAAACGCAGTAGTTCAGCTTGGTAGGGGTGGGAGGTGGCGCGGTGCAGGTCCTAGCAGCTTGAGAACTGCGGGCGGCGGCGGTTTGAATCCGGCCTTGGTGGGCGGACTTTTTCCATTTCGTGGGGCCACCAAAAAAACTTGACCCCTCATCATGGTTAGAATAGATTGGTCCCATGTAGATAACCCTCTCCCCCCCTCCCCATATATCAGAAATGAACAGGAAGGGGGTCATAAAAAAAATATTTTATTCTTTGAAATTGAAATACCTAAATAAGAGAAAGGCAAAATTGTCCTTCGGGTGGCTGACTCCCACGCTGTGCCACTGTATAAATCCATGCTTATGAATGTATAATTATATTATTATTGATTCTCATATGAGTAAATACATATGAAATCTTCAATGGTCTTCAGAAAACCTTCATTATATACTTTTTATCCTATTCGTCCTAAGAAATTGATACTCTATTTCTGGAACTACTGGTACACCAGGAGGAAAGATTTGTCACTGACATCAAAATTCGAGCACAATTTTATCATTAGGTTAAGTAAAAAATAAACGTTTCTGCTTTCTGATCGTTATCATCACAAGTCAGTAAAAAAAAAAATGAGTAAATGTTATGAAATGACAATATTTATTCCTGAATATATGTATTACCTATAGGAGGAGCATGGTAGCTCAGTGAGTAAGGTAATGTTTCCACAGTGACGGAAAGTGTGGTAATGAAAGCTGTCGTAGCCACCATTATTGTGTGAAGTAAGTAGTTAGTACGACAGAAAGTGTTAGGTTACACGACCATAGTAGCTGTGATAGCTTTCACTATCACTATTACTGTCACTATCACCTTCACTGTGAAGCTCCTGCTTAAATGAAAGTAAAATAATAAATATTGGTATGTACTACTTACAATTTTATTTATTGTTTAATCCTGATTATGTTAAAAATATAAATATTAATAAGAATAACTTGAAATGATGTTTATTTTTTACTATTGGTCGTGGTTAATAATAAATAGTAATTTCAAAAGGCTTAGCGAATCTGAGGGTTCGGTGTCGATAACACCAATCAATGTCTGGACACTTCTGCCTAAATCCAAATTAACAATAACAATCATTACGCAACACTCCCGCCTACGTTTCGGTCTACTCCTTCGACGTTTATCCATTGGATCATTGTTTTTTAAATAATACAAATTGGTAATAATAAGTTAAATTACATGAAACAATAAATTAAATAACATGTTAATGATTATAAGTATTAATTAAAAAGAAATAAAAGTTCTTTTCTAACGAACAATTTCGAAAGGTATCCCAGTTTCCTGGCTGTCAAAAACGTTCATTGTAAGAGACCTTAACATTTTTATGTGGATTTCCCAATAATTTCTAATATCCTTAAAATTTCGTGATGGTTAAAAAGGATTTCAAAACAGTAAAGTAAAAAAACTGTTTATTGATAGCATACGCCTTTGTTCTTTTCATAATATTGATATAAAACATATATAAATATTATTCTAATACAATTTAAAATACATCGAGAGTTCTTGCCTTTGTTGTTTTTCAAAATATTCTCAATAACATTTGTTAAAATTAAATGTTTTTTTAAATATCAAATAAAAAATATATTATCTTTTTAAGCGAGTGTGTCATGTTTTATTATCAGAATTAGAATTCTTAACTTAAAATTATAAAAGTAACATATCGATAGTAGTGTTCGATAAATTTCAAGATGGCAGTGATTTCAAGGACCCTCCCTCTCATGGCTCAAGGGAATGCCTGTTAATACAGTTGTGTTGCAGGTTGTCAGTGTTTGGTTGTTGTCTGGTACGATGATGGAGCTATGGTTGTGAAACTTTTATCATATTGAAAAATGAAGACAGTGTCATCTGTAAAAGATAGGAATGGCATTGATGTCAAGTATTCTCCTGTCGATGGAGAGTTTACTCAAAGCAATTCAAGTGAAACTCTCCCTGCACAAGGTTTGAATGAAAGTGACAACCTTATTATTTGTGATTCACAATTAGCATCAAGTTTCCAAGAAGTGAAAATATCTAAATCTCGTTTAAAACCTGGACATTACTTACAGAAAGTGTTTTTACACAAGTTGAAAAGTCAAAGTGTACCCAGTTTAGACAAAAGTAAAATTAACAATGGTGTTAGTGATAGTAATGAGCCCATTAGAGAGATAAATAATGGGGAATTACTGCCATCCACTGAGAATGAAAAGAATAGTGAAGAGTCTGTTGACAGGGAAGCAAATGATAGCTGGTATAGGACTTGGCCTGACTGTGGTATTGACAAAGTTCGTAATGGTATAAATATTGATAATAATGTCACCAAAGACAATATTTTATTAGATGGTGCAAGTGAACAGGTAGCAGTTACGTGTAGATCTGCTGTTAAATCTCGTAACACTTTTGTCTGTGATAAAGTAGTTAAGAAAAATGGAGCAATACCTATTGACAATCTTTTAGAAAAGCTACCAATAGCCTATAGTCCTATAACAAAACAAATACATTTAATAAATAGTGTTGATAACTGTGATAATGTTAAAAGAATACCAGTGGATAAACTTGATGAGATTAAATGTTCAGATAGTTATCAGACATTACCTCGAATAAACACTGAAGTAAGTTCATTTTCAAGTACAGTTTCAAGTTTGAGTGATGTATCTCCATCAACAAATGGTGATTCCGCTGTAGGAAGTCTCTTTGATAATGGTGACAATTGTTCACTATTATCAATTGGGAATTGCAGTATTGTTTCTGATGATTCAAGTGGAAGTAAACCAAAAAGGAAAGGCATCTCTAGTTTTTTTAGCAGGTAAATTTTTTTTTTTTCGTATATACAACATTTTGATAATTTATATTGCGCTGAAAAGTATTTTATTTTTTTTATAAATGTGTGTACATCCAAAATTATTAAGAGTTCAATTTAATGAACATTCTCTTCCTGCCAGTTTGTTTGACAGTTATGACCTTGACAACAAATCTTTCAAGGAATTCAAACCATAAGAATTATATATTTTTTAACATCTATGATTATAATTTTTATGCTTTGTTAGCCTCATTTGAAATTCAGAAGAACCTAAAATTAATCAATTTTAACTGTGTAAAATGCATGATGGATTAATGATTTGAATTAGTCTCATCATTTTTTAATGTATAGTAAATAAAAATTATAGTTTTGTTAGGCTCATTTGAAATTCAGAAGAACCTAAAATTAATATTTTGTAGTTTGATTAATTTCACTCTTGATTGATTCCTTGTCTTAAGAACTAGTCCCTTTTTATATTATTCATGCAGTAGTTGCCCTGAATTTCTATGAATGAGATGATCTCTTTGGGATTGATCAAACTGATTGAGGTGTAGCCTTATGTATTATTTGATATTAGCCTTAGTTTGGACCCTTCAAAATGTCTTTATACCCAGACGGATTAACCTAATAGGCCTGGACCTAAGGGCGCATAATGCCAGGGGGCCTACATTTTAAATTAGAGTATTATTTTTGCAATCAAATATATATTTTTAATTTAGTTATAGTAATTATGAACACACATTTTGTTTGTAGATAATATCATACACTATTTGAGAAGATATTTTTAATTAATAGGTAGATTTTTTTTATTTTTAACTGTATAAAATGCATGATGGATTAAAGATTTGAATTAGTCTCCATAATTTTTAAATGCATTGTAAATAAGAATTTTATCAGCTGTTTAATTAATGTATTAGAGAGAATTATTACATTTATATTTTTGGGTATGTATTTGGAGGCAATTAAAAATAATTGATTTTATATTGTCAATGAAATATAATCTATATATCTATTTAAGTGTTGATAACTATTTCCAATGCATTTTTGGGCAATTTTTTTATTTACTTTATATGAATAATTTGATTCTCAAGTTATTTTTATAATTAATGTCATAAGGGAATAATATTTAAATTGACTTTGTAAAGATTATTTTTTGAGTAAAATTGCCGGACTGACCCCATCTCCAATACTATGGTATAAAAAGGGGGCGGCAAAAACTCTGGAGCCTTTGGGCGACCTTCAAAGCTGGTCCTATTTTTAAGGGGGTTGCGAACATAGTACAATAAGTACTGTAATATAAACAAAGTAGGTCATTGGCCTACAAAAAAGGTCTAATTCATAGTTTTATTCATGGTTTATTGTAGCTAAGCATAAACAGATGATACAATTATTAGTATGAATTGAAAAGCCATGAATAAATAACTATTGCTAATATTGAAATAAAATTTCTTTATATGAAATAATTAGAATGATCTGAAGGGTCCATTAATTTTATCTGTAAAATAAAAACAGTACTATACTCAGCTATCAAGTGAATTATATTTATTAGAAATTTTTTTGTATTTAAAACTGGCGTCAAATTTGTTATTAGCACATTAAATTATCCTGTATTCAAATTTTTGAGTGTATATAAAAATTACTACTTCCATTTTTTAAGTATTAAAAAAAACTTTCAAACCTGTGTGGATTCAAACCAAATTACACATTAAATTTACTCGTACCATGTGATTTGCCTTAACTGAGGTATTTATGCCTGTTTTTGAACCAATGGTATTTCCCAAAATCTTTTTGTTTTTTTCAATTTGGTAATTCAACTTTTTTTTACAGAACATATAAGATAATGCACTAGCTCCTTATATAATTACAAAGAAGAATCTCCCTCTTTCGAACAAATAAAAAAACGTCGAAATTGGATAAACTAATGACCAGTCTCATAATTTTTAGATAACTGAAAAATAATTGTATTTTCTTGTTCTCGGTGATGTTTTGAACATTAAGGATATTCGGTTTGTTGAATCAAAATTGGTCATCTACCTGGTTTAATCAATAGTGTAAATATTTCTCACCATTTATATATATATTTTTCCTCAACACTAAAGGTCAGTTGGACGGGAATCGAATTAAAGTCGATTTTTTAAATATAGAATCACCAAAAAGTTGTAAGTATTATTTCAAAGGCATCAGTGTTGGCAACGAGCACTCTGCCCATAGTAAGAAGACAAGTAATACGGTGTATAAAACCTAACTCATTAAACATACATCTGCAAGTCTTTTAAAAATTTAGTTTCTACCGAAGTTAATCCAGAAAGGCATTTCTGAAGGTCCTATAACTCTTAATAATTAGATAATTATTTGAATAAAGTAAATAATTTTTTATTAAATTATTATTATGATTTTTTCATGACCCCCTTCCCAGTCATTTGTAATATACAGGTGGGGATCTATAGGTGACCCACTTATTCTAATCTTGGTGGAGAGGGGGGTCAAGTTTTACATTACGTGGGACCGCCACGAAATGAAAAAAATTCCACATTCCAGGCCAGATTCAAACTGGCGCCACCCGCAGTTCTCATGCTGCTAAGATCTGCACCTTAACCACCTGAGCTACATACGGCCCTACTTCATCTAAATTTACCTACTTTTTTTTTTTTTTATTAATGCAATCCACTGCAAAGGTGATGTTTTCCTAGTTATCTTCAGGTGAACAACATATTCTAACCATGGTGGGGGGTCACAGTTTTTCATTTTTTTGGACCGCCATTTAATGAAAAAAAAGTCAAAAGCCCCAGGCCGGATTCAAACCGGCACCGACCGCAGATCGCAGAATGATAAACCTAGACCTAATCATCTGAGCTACGGACGTCCCTTTTACCTACTTTATTAAATAAATATTCTGATTATAAAGAGTTTTATGACCGCTAGGAATACGTCTTCGATATTACTGATGGACTGAATTATTCAGCTATTTTACTCCCTCGACACTGAAAAAAAATGCTCTTTAATTTAAATATTAAACAAAAACAAAAAAAGAAATCCGTAATTCTCTATATCTTAACTTCTCAAGTGGTTTCCATTAATTCCAGATGTAGAGCACTGACATTGTTCTTTTATTAAATCGATAACGATCGTTTTGCCATTCTACTTGTGGAAAATAATCGTTATACTAGAAAGGGGTCAATGACTACTGAGTTCCATATTTGAACGGACGGATATATTTTCATAACGTTTATTTATTTAATATTTGATGGCCCATTATTATTATTTTAATATTATCAGTCATTATTCGGCCCATTAAGTTAAATGTTACAATTATGGTTGACTTGAACATGAATTACAATAATAGTAAAATTGATTATAGGAAGATAGTTCGGGTGGCGGTCAATAAAGGTATCAAAATAGTAGCAAAAGCTATTTATTGTTTACCAAAGTTTAGCCCTACTTTGCAGGAGTTCGTCAGGGCTGTCTTTATTTAAAGAAGGTTGACAACTGACTGAACTAAGTCCTACCAATCAAGACAGCCCTGACGAAGCCCGGCAAAACGTTGATTAACGGTAAATCGTTTTTTTCTACTATTTTGGTACCTTTATTGACCGCCACCCGGGCTCTCTTCCTAGAATTTACTTCATACGGTCAACTATTTTCATCCAATATTAATAATAAAAATTCATATCTAAATAGGTCTTAAGATATGAATAGAAAGAAACTTTAATTATATAGAAGAATATTTCAAATTCTTACAAATATTCAAAAAATATGTAGTAATATATCTTTTACATAAAAAATTGCCCGCAGTTGTTCTTGTCTTTTAAACCATGATTATTTGCAGTACAACAATAAGAAATTAATCATGTTTATTTTCAAAACATAGTTAAAATTATTTTTATTTTATTTACATTCATATTTAATATAAAATGACAGAAATAGTTCACCGTAGCAGATAGCATGAGGCCTTAGGGATTAAAATATTTGTAAAACCCTTCGAAAGGAACATTCTCGAAAGATTTTAGATAATGACAAGTGAATGTGCCCATGCTGCCAACTATACTTATTTTTAATAAGTATTTAAAAATAAGGATGACGTTAACATTAAATCAGGTCTCAGAATTAGCGAAGTTTTATTTTACAAATGTTTTAGAATTAATAAATAATACTTTATACAGTAGCATCAGGTACTGTTATGAATTCACAACCTCCTTATATCTCGTTAGTCCTGTTAATTTGTCATGAGATTGAAGAGAAGAGTGGATAGTTTTGTATGATATTTTAGGAAAAATATAGTGATTTTTGGTTTAATAAATATTTTAAATAACCATTTCTACATAGCAACTTGTTTAATTTTTTTCTAAGCTTTCAATTTTTTTTTTTTTCACAATTTCAAAATTGAGTTTTACAGTCTAAAATAGGAATAAATTAACATTAAATTCAATTTCTCTTATGTTCCTATATTTGCAGCATAGCATCTTATCTACCCTTGTCTGCAGTTCTAATGTTCAATTTTATAATTCAGACTCAATCATATTTGTCTTCAATCAGTTTCAGTACTATGTTGAATCACGGTTCCAAACGCTGTAATTGATTGTTTTTTAAACAATATTTCCATATTACGTTAATGATTGTAAACTTTTGTAATTTCAGTTTCTTAGTCAATATTAATATTACTTTTTTAACATAAATATATGAGACACACAAATATATATTACATAAAATGTTTTGCAATCTCATACTTGAGACGTAATGAATAACTTACATTAATTTTTTTTTTAATATTGGGCATTAATGTTTTAAGTTGTGGAAAAACATGAAGACTTGTTAATCGTAGAATTAATATCGTAGTATGTGATTAAATAAATTTAATAAACATTTAATCTGTCATGTAAATAATTTGTAGTTATATGATTAGCTTACAACTTAAAAACATGCATCTGTAATTTTGTTAAAACTTTAAAAACATTAATTCTGTTTACAATATTTTTCCCACTAACTGTGACGTATTTGTTACTGGTTCACCGCTAATGTCATAAAAAAGATTTTTAATTCTGTTTAATTTAATCAATCAAACCAAAATCATACCTTGTGAAAATATCACAAATTACTGAAATGGAAATATTCACCTCTCCTTTAGTTTGTCAAAACAAATAGTTACGTTGTTATACCCGTCACTAAACAATTTGTACTGTCTGCAAATAACGGTGACGTTATTAGAGTTTGAATAATGTCTTTGCCAAGAACCATGGCGCAGATGTTAATTATGAACTTTGACTCGGTATCTATAATCGTCATTCAGGTATGAACGTTCCAATTGTCAAAGTTTAGTAATTATGGAAGTACCGTTACAATAGAACTGTTTTGGAACAAAGGCGTTCCATTGTCGAGTATATGAATAATATGTCTTTAATAAGATGAAAATTGATTTTGATTAGTATTTATTTTCTTATATCGGCAATTTAAGACGTAATGACTGTCCTCTGTATTATTTGTTTGTGAATAGTTTCTGAAGCAGTGTTGTATTTTTTTTTTAATGGAACTAGTATTGAAGATTTAAAAAAAAAAAGTGTTATCGTTTTGAAATTTTCACAGTTTAGATATTTATTTATTTTTGAATGGTCATTAATGTATTAGGAAAAAATATGAATTTCAGTAAAACGTCGATTATGCAAAATTCTTGGATAACTCTTGTCCCGAATAATCCTCTAGGATGAAAAACGTACTTAACTTTAAATTAAAAAAAAAAAAAGTTGCAATATTTAAGCTTAAATAAATTTTTTTTCTTTTTTTTTATTAAAAAACGACAATTTTATTATTAATGAATAAAATTGAAGTAAAAAAAATAAATCTAAATACAAGGTTTGAAAATATGTTTTTACGGTTTTTCAGTTTACTTTGTACTTGGTAAACAATGTTTTATCATCGAGGATTGCTCCTCGCCATAAAATTATGCAAAACCACATACGGCTAGAATTACCCGTGAAAAACTGTAGGCCTCAAAATGGGAACTTGTTCCTCTAGCATGCATCAGCCCTGATATTGCCTCGTCTGATTATTAGCTCTTACAATCCCTTAAGCACTTCCTTTCTGGAAAAACATTTAAAAAAAAAAAAGTGAAGTTGTAAACGCCATTTTAGGTTTCTCTGATTTCAAGCCACCTAATTTTTATAAGCTTGGAATCGAGTCCCTGCCCAAAAGAAGAGAGAACGTATTTAGTTAATAAATGTTTTATTTTTTAAAAACTAACATCTGTTTTTCGTAAATACTTTCTTTCTTTCGTAAATATTGATCTAGACGAAAACTCAAGCACAATAAACAAATTTATTCTGTAGTGAACAACATACTTAACTGCTCTATAAATCTATAAAGACAAGCCACAATATTATCTAAAGGATTTAAAATTTAGATTTCTAGTCTAATTTTATCATTATTCCGTTGAAAAATGAATTTTGTTAGAAAATGAACAAAATTCATTTTGATCTGGAGCTTCTCATATCAGTTTCTTCTGTGTGATACCAAGGTTTAATTCATTTTATCATATGATGACTGAATAGTTATATAAAATGCTTTCATTAAATCTAATAGAAGGAAATTAATAGCTCAAAATTAAGGAAAAAATGGGCTTGTTTTTTCCCTACACCCTTCATTTATTTCTTAATATTACATAATTCTTCTAAGTTAATACGTTTATTTTCAAAATTAGTACATTAGTGGTTTAAGCCGTGTATGTTAATTTGCATGCTAGTTACCTATTATGAATTATAAATTTTAGTTTTACTATCGCATTGGCGGATAGTATCGAATTGCCAGTTTTTTGCTAAATCGTGGTAGTATTCAAGTTATATAGATCAAATTTGAAAATAATGGGAAAATCTTTTAAATGTAGTAATGAATAAAATTTCACTTAAAAAAGTGTAATCAAAAATTTAAATACATACTTACTGCATAATTACAAGAGCCCATGAGGAGAAAAAAGGCAGTTATCTCACCCCAATTTTTGATTACTTTGATGAATACTATGTATAATTACTAGTAGAAATTGATGAGTCTGCCAAGTATAGGTAGATGGAATTAAAAATGGCGGCTGTTTGAAAGCGATAAAAAAATGTATTTTTCATTCGGAGCTCTATATCTTAAAAAGTAGGAATAACGCAAGAAAACCTAAGAGAACATCATTTAAAGATGGGCAAATTTGCTAAAATATGAGACCTAAAAGAGTTATTTACGTTAAATAGTTCTTGAGATATATAGCTTTTTAAAAAGCAACATTTCATAAAAATGTTTTATGGGACATATTGAAAGATCAGTAGTTAGTGAATTTATTTTGAAAAATCTATATCTCAAAAACCATTTGACGTAAAATCCTTTATAGTCCATTATACTAGCTTTAATTTGAGTGCTAATAGACATCTGTAAGTCACATAGTTCCTGAGATATAGATTTCTCAAAATAAATTAACTAACTACTAATCTTTCAGTAGATTTTCAAGAAATTTTGCTTTTTAAAAAGCTATATCTCGAGAACTATTGGACGTAAATAGCTCTTTTAGGGCTAATATTTCAGCAAATTTACTCTTCTTC